>NC_142937.1:30065933-30290933 GCF_046866305.1 Octopus bimaculoides
TATATATATTTATATATATAATATATATATATATATATACATATATATATATACATATATATATATAATATATAATATATATATATATACATATATATATATATATATATAACATATATATATATATATACATATATATATATACATATATATATACATATATATATATACATATATATATATATATATATATATACATATATATATATATATATATATATATACATATATATATATATATATATATATATATACATATATATATATATATATATATATACATATATATATATATATATATATATATACATATATATATATATATATATATATATATACATATATATATATATATATATATATATATACATATATATATATATATATATATATATATATATATATATATATATATATATATATATATATATATATTATTTACATTTGACGGATATTTGTCCTCATCTTGTTTGTTGTTAACACAACGTTTCGGCTGATATACTCTCCAGCCTTCATCAGGTGTCTTGGGGAAATTTTGAACCTGGATTCTCATTCCTAAGGTATTTTTTCCGATGTTGTTGTTGTTATTATTATTATTATTATTATTATTATTATTATTATTATTCAGGTGACTGCCTGGAATTGTACTCAGAATCTTGGGGCTAGTAGCCAATGGGCATATGGCGTAGTGATTAAGAGTGCGGGCTACTAACCCCAAGATTCTGAGTTCGATTCCAGGCAATGACCTGAATAGTAATAATAATAACAGCGAAAAATACCTTAGGAATGAGAACGCAGGTTTGAAATTTCCCCAAGACACCTGATGAAGACTGGATGGTATATCAGCCGAAATGTTGTGTTAATAATAAAGAAGATGAGGACAAATATCCGATAATTGTAAATAATGCTCTCCATTGTCAATGACATTTCCTCATCTTATTGATATTAATGATTCATATTACATGAACCTGAACCAATGCCACTGTTTCTGCTCACATTTTGCCAAATACTTCCGATGCCAATTTCTTCACTCATTTTTGTCATCCAATAAATCAACCTATTTTGCTCCGTCTGCTTCAGATTCTCTCTGTCCATAATCCCATAATCCATTTTTTACCATCATATAATATCATATTCCTGTTCTAAGTCCCAGTACAGTCGGCTTTTTGCATTGAAAGCAAAACCCTTTATTTCCAGCTCAGATATCAAACCTTGATGTTTTGTTTCCCTAGCTCTTATCTTTTTCTCCACCCCACTCTCTCACTCATTTAAATAGCACTACTTCTGCCTGTTACCTGAGCAATCTATTTAACTTCTCTGCCTGTTTGTGTATTATAAATTCTAGTTCCTTGTCAATGAGTCAGAGATCTTTTCATACAACCATTGTTTCTACTGAGCACACGATTTTTAACTTTTATTCACTATTTTTCCAAAGCTATTTCTGTGATGGCCCAATTCCTTTCTTCTGCTCACTCTCCTACTAACCAGTAGCTTCATCCTTGGTGCATTTATCTTAAAGCTTTTTGACCATCAGCAAGTTCTGTTGTAACCCTTCAGCAGATCCTTCAGTAAGGAGCAGTTAGGTCTTAACTACAGAGTGGGCCACCCTCAAGACTTATAATAAAGGATATGATCAAGTTGGAACTAGTAAATGAGATGAAGGGCTGAGCCCTTGTGTATAATCACATGTATATGGCATTCTTTGTAGAATTCATATAATTCTGTCTTGTTTGTGGCACTGTCACGTATGGTCTAACCTGCTGTCCAGTCATTTGTTCCCCAGGATCTTTCTTTGTCCACTGGAACCCTGCCAAATACCATCTCCATGATTTTTAGATAAGAATTTGTAAGTCAAAATTGACAGAATAGATGGAGCAGTGAACAAAGTGTTTGGTGGTATTTGTTTAGAGTCCTTGACATTCAGGGTTCAAGTCATGCTGAAGTTAACTTTACCTTTCACCCTTTCAAGTAAACAAAATAAAGAGCAGGTCAAATACTGGCATTTATTGTGGCTGTGTGATTAAGAAGCTTACTTTCCAACCATTGTGGTTCTGGGTTCAGTCCCATTGCGTGGCACCTTGGCCAAGTATCTTCTACTATAGTCTCAAAGCCTTGTGAGTGGCAAATGAAAACTGAAAGAAAACCATTGTGTGTGTGTGTGTGTGTGTGTGTATATATATATATATATATATATATATATGTATATAAATTATGAGTTAGAGGTTATGCAACCGTCTAAGGGATAAATGTATCCGTAGGCACATACCCAACTATGTATAGGCCTGGCTGTAAGGTTAACAGTAGTTGGTAATTTAAATGGTAAACCATGGTTTAATATATTCAGATAAGAAATGGGAGCAATGAGATAAATGCAAATTTACCTCTAAAATAACAAACTGAAACAGCTGTAAATGTTATGTTAACTACAATTAAACTATGATCATTTATTACCATTGTTAATTGTTGTTCCATTTCTTTTCTTATCTGCATATATATATATATATATATATATATATATATATATATATATATTTATGCACACTCATGCAATGGGCTTCTTACGATATATAGTTTGTGGATAGGGTTAAAATCCAAGCTTTGTCCTCTTAAAGTACATATTCATTTTCAAGTACTCCAAAATTGTATGAGGTATGCATAAGAGTTGAAAATTTCTAAAAAAATAGTTTTTGCAGATTAATTATAAATTAAACAGAAGACTAATAAAATGCTTTGGCATTATTTAGATTCTGTGAGGAATTTCTCTAATAGGAACTGTCTTACATATTTTTCTGCATGTACACCTTTGTGTCTCTTATTGGGGAACAAATAATGCCAAAAAATTTTTCCAATTTCCTGTTTTGATATGTGTGTATGTGTGCGTGTGTAGACATTTTTTTATGCTTATAAATGAGCATCATTGTCACATAAGTAAAGTTGGGTGTTTCCAGTATTCCACAAAAAGGGTGGTGAGCTGGCAGAATTGTTAGCATGCTGGGCGAAATGCTTAGTGGTATTTCGTCTGCCGCTATGTTCCAAGTTCAAATTCCGCCGAGATTGACTTTGCCTTTCATCCTTCCGTGGTTGATTAAATAAGTACCAGTTACACACTGGGTCGATGAAATCGACTTAATCTCTTTGTGTGTCCTTGTTTGTCCCTTCTATGTTTAGCCTCCTGTGGGCAATAAAGAAATAAATATTCCGTAAAAAACATATCTGGCCATGGGAGAACATGACCTTGCTTGGAAACATCTAAGGGTTGGCAACTGAAAGGACATCCAGCTGTAGAAAATCTGCTTCAACAAATTCCATCTGACCAATTGCAGACATGCAAAAATTAATGTTAAGAAGATGAGGGTATCTGAGATTCATTGTATGCAAAGATACACTAATGATTTCTTATTTAGGCGCCAAACCAGCAATTCTGAGGGTTGGGGTTAGTTGATTACAATAAGCCCAGTTCATCATCATCATCGTTTAATGTCCGCTTTCCATGCTAGCATGGGTTGGACGATTTGACTGAGGACTGGCGAACCAGATGGCTGCACCAGGCTCCAATCTAATTTGGCAGAGTTTCTACAGCTGGATGCCCTTCCTAACGCCAACCACTCCGAGAGTGTAGTGGGTGCTTTTATGTGCCACCGGCACGAGGGCCAGTCAGGTGGTGCTGGCAACGGCCACGCTCAAAATGGTGTATTTTACGTTCCACCTGCACAGGAGCCAGTCCAGCGGCACTGGCAATGATCTCGCTCGAATGTCTTTTCATGTGTCACCGGCACAAGTGGTGTTTATCATGTGCTCTTTTTGATGGTACCAGCAGAAGTGAGATTGCTGTGCACTTTACTTGACTAAGGTCCCTTTCATCTAAGGGACTACAGTAGAGAGGGAAGTAACTTTATGTGCAGTGTTGAGAGGTTAAATGATCAGAGTAGGGGCAAGAACAGGTTTCTTGCTTGAGAGCTACATGGCTACATTATACAAGAGTGGATGGAAAGAATGAAAGCGGAGATGGAAAGAGAGATAAAGAGGGTGGTGATTAGGTGTCAGGGTGGCCCCTCAAGGTACAAGAAAGTGAATAGAAGAAAGAATGGGGGACAGAAGATTGGGAGTGTGTGTGTGCATACATGTATATATATGCATGTATGTATATATATATATATATATATATATATATATATATATATATATATATATATATATACTGATATAGTTGTACATAGATTTATGTGTTTGTTGTAGTTTAATTTTAAAGTTAGTGTTTAATTCTGCCTATATTTAGATTGAATGAATGTGGTTATTAAACTTTCACTTTTATATGATACTATGGAAGACTATAGGGAATAAAATGTATAACTTAAAGGTTTGGTCGCTGTTTTGGAGTTGGTTATAGAATTATTTATCGAATTTATTTACCAATACTGAGTGTTGTTGACACTGCCAGATTGAATGGTCCTGCCCAGGTGTCGAAACCATAATGATATCCATGGGGCAGCTGATGATGGAGGTATGTTGGATTGTTGTTATGGCTGTTTTTGTATATGTGTAAGTGTTATAACACATCCTTTTGATATATGTATATAGGTATTTATTTATATACATCTATATGTGTTTGTGAATATATATATATGTACATGTCCTAGTGTTGTGTAAAAAGCACTTGTGCCAGATTCACATCACGGCACCTGTGCTGGTGCCAGCTAAGAAGCTCACTCTGTAAAGTGGTTGGCATTAAGACAGGCATCCAGCCGTAGAAACCATGCCAAAGCACACAAATGAAGCCTGTGCAACTCCTTGGCTTGCCAGCTCTGGGCAGACCGTCCAACCCATACCAGCACAGAAAACGGACGTTAAATGATGATATACACTTATATATATATATATATATAAATATATATATGTGTGTGTGTGTGTATGCATATGTATATGTGTGTGTGTGCATATATACACATGTATCTGTATACATATGCGTGTGTGTGTCAGTCTATGTATATTTCACATTTAGTGTATGGTTAATATTCAGGCATAAAATAAACATAACATATATATATATATATATATATATATACGTATATATATTTTCGTATATACATTTGTTATCCTCCTCCCTCTCCTTCCACATCTACCTGTATGTGTGTGTATCTATACAACTGTCTACATCTACGTGTATGTGCGCGTTTGTGTGTGTATGCGTATGTAAACACGTAGGAATGTATGTGACTATGAATGTGTTGTAAGCGTATTAAGAACGTTCAGTTTGCGTGAGTGAGTGTATATAATCCAACAACGAGCTGCGTGTGTGTAGTAGCTGTGAAATTGTGTATGTGTATGTGTAGTGTGTATGCGCGCGTGTGTGTGTATATGTTTTGGTGTATTTAAAAATGGCTGATCTCTTGCCGTGTTGTCGTTACGGTGGTCGCTGGTGAGGGACAAACACGGACACAGTACCAACAACAACAACAGTAATAAGCACCGAAGTACACCCCACAACACAAGCAAACTTTTGTTTGTTGTGTGTGGATGGGTGTGGGTGAAATTCCTTGAGAAGAAACCGAAAGTCTGTGGCAAGCCTGGCAGGTGACTCTTTTAGAGCCGCCACCACCTTCTCTGAGGTGGTGGCGCCGTTGAAGGACTTCACCAACCCTTAATTCGTCTCATTATCTCTCTCCATATATATATATATATATATATATATATATAGTCAAAGGAAAATACCAGCGGATGAGAAGCAGCAGTGGTGGTGGCGGCGGCGGCATGTTTCTTCCTCTTCAACATCGACCTCTGGGTTCATGGCATCAAGTGAAACTTTATAACGCCTGCAAAGGTTTTTAAATTATGTTTACTCATTTATTTATTTATCTACGTATTCATCTATGTATGTATAATTCAGACACACACACAAATATATATTTATATACGCACAAACAGACACAAAAATATAACACAGATGCATATGTATGCATTCTCTGTGTGTGTATATATATTATATTATATTATATATGTTTGTATGTTGTGTGTGTGTGTGTGTGTGTGTGTGTGTGTAATGTGTCGGTAGTGACTATTTGGTGTTTATGTTTACATTCACATCATATCATCATAATTTTTCTGTTCTTGTCTTGGTGTTGTTGGTAGCAGTTTGTGGTTCAAATATTATTACATTCACCTTATTCTTGCTGAATCTGTTATACGCCTCTGTCTGTCTGTCTGTCTCTCTATAAACAGAGATATATGTTGTATGTATTTGGTGTTTATACTTAGCCACCATCATCCAAAGAGTTCTGCTCGTTATTTTTGGTGAGTGGGTTGGACGACGTGGCCCATTGCAACATTGTTATTTTTGCCTGTTGTTTAACGTCTCACTTGACAATTCCGGCTCCTCATACATGCATATAGATATATATATAGATAGATAGATAGTGGTGTATATGTGGATTTACGTGTTTCTCGTTCCAATTCCTCGCGATTTAACATTCACCATTTTCTGTTCCATTTCTGGGACAACAGAAAAGTCAGTACCATTTAATATACTGTGGTGATATAATATCGTTTTCACTTTGTCTCTTATGTTGTTAATCTCGTCGTTAATTTGGAACACACGCACATACAATATACATACATAAATATATATATATATATATATATATATATATATATATATATATATATATATATATATATATATGTGTGTGTGTGTGTATATAATATTTGTGCGTGTGTTATATAGACGCAGACATAGTCGAGTGGTTAAGAAGTTCACTTGGAGGTTACGGTATCCCAGGTTCTCATTCTGAGAATTGTCTTGCACTACTATTCATAGCCTCCGGTCAACGCAAGGCTTATCAAGGAAATTACACAGACGGATACTCCGTGGACGTCTGTCGTTAGATGTAGCTTAGCTTTAAAGGTACACCGTCACATTCTGTTTCTGTCTTGCTGATAAACTCCGGGAATTATATTAATTGTATCATAAGTGTATATTCAGTTAGCTACCTGTTAATTTTGAGTAGTTCTACTAATCGAATAGCTAAATGTTCTTCGAAAGCAAGGAAGGATTCGTGTGTGTGTATATATATATATATATATATATATACACATATAAAATGTGGTAAGATGAGAGGGTGACGTCGTTAGTAAGAGAGGTGAAAGGTAAACGAGGAAGATGAAATAAGATAAAATGTAATAAAAGGTAGGTTATGAGGAGATTGGATTTTCTGTAATAGGTTTATGGCTATAAAAGTTTTCAAAGTTCATGGATATCAATGTTTAAGTACGTATAAAAAAATTCGGCGCAGGAGTTGCTGTGTGGTAAGTAGTTTGCTTACCAACGACATGGTTCCGGGTTCAGTCCAACTGCGTAGCACCTTGAGCAAGTTTCTCCTATAGCCTCGGGCCGACCAAAGCCTTGTGAGTGGATTTGGTAGACGGAAATCGAGAGAAGCCTGTCATATATATATATATATATATATATATATATATATATATATATATGGGGGAAATGTGTGTCTGTGTTTGCCCCCCCCTTCTGACAACCGATGTTGGTGTGTTTACGTCCCCGTAACTTAGCGGTTCGGCAGAAAAGACCGATAGAATAAATACGATTTGTTCGACTAAAGACGGTGCTCCACCATGGCCACAGTCAAATGACTGAAACAAGTGAAAGAATAAAATAGTAGACCTAACATTAGATAGCTTGATAAATACAGATATTTCAATAGGTAGATAGAAAGACGTAGTTTGCCCCATATATAGCATGTGACCAGGAGTGAACACACACACACACACACACAGTGGTTTCAATCCCACCACTTCAAGGCACCTTGCAAGGATATTTTCTATAGCCACAACCCAACCATTATGAGTGAAATTGGTTAAACAGAAACCATCATATGGGATGTGCTAGAATTCAAAAGTCTTCCCTTACCCCACCTCTCTCTCTCATACAAAGCTTTGTGTGTGTGTGTGTGTGTATATATATATATATATATATATATATATATATATATATATATATATATATATGTCTTCCACCCATCCTTGATTCTCTGTTATCCTCTCTTTATGCACCGCAATTTCTCCAGCCATGTACCTCCTCCACAGCAACACCCCACTCCATCGTACTCTAGCATCAATACTACATCCTCATTCAGTTGATTAGTCTTGCCTTGTGAGTTACTTGGCAACCTCACTAGTGCTGGTGCTACAAAAAGATGCATCCAGTCTACTCTGTAAAATGGTTGGCACCAGGAAGGGTATCCAGCTGTAGAAGCCATGCCAAAAGACATTAGAGCTCAATACAATCTTCTTGCTTATCAGATCCTGTCCAACCCATGCTAGCATCAACTGCAGACACATTAAAGCTGATGAAGATAATGTTATGTACCATCATAGCAACAAGCAAGCTGGCAGAATCATTAGCAGCATTTTGTCTGTCTTTATGTCCTGAGTTCAAATTCCGAGTTCAAATTCCGAGTTCAAATTGCCTCGGTGGTCTCATGCCTTCCTGAGCTACTTTTCCACCACATTTCTTAAATGTGGTGGAGGCCTTGGTCTTGGTACCACTCATGTCTAGAAACTGAGGTTGGAGGTAAGCAAGGGCATGTTCCCTGTAGAAAATCCAGCTCCAAAACAGCCTCATGATAGCAAAGGAGAATGGGCATCAGCCAGCTCAAAGTTTGGGGTTGGCTGCACCTGCTTACCTTGGTTGCTATGGCATTGAGGTAGATCTGGCCACTCCCATCAATGGGGACAAAACCCGGATTTAAAACACTGGGTGATGATGATGAGTACTGGGGGTTAATGTTATTGATCTCCCCTCTCTCATAATTCCTGGCTTTGTGCCAGAATTTGAAACCAATATTACATATCACCACATGACCCCCATTTCCTAAGCAGGCATCAATTTGACAGGTCCTCATGGTCTGAGTTTTCTCTTCTTGGGATCTTTGTCCTTGTACGCTGGTGCTTTTAAATGTCTTTTAGTTTGGTTTCTGTGATTGGATGCCCTTCACTTTACAGAGTGTCCTGGATGCCTTTTTTTCATGGCATCAACACCCAAGAGGTTATTTCATCTTTCACAAGACAGGACTGAAGATATCTCTTAACCTTACAATTTCTCTGCTTGTTTGCCATCCACTTTACACTATTGTGGGGGGTGGGGGTTCTCAGTGCACCTCTCTTCCAAGAGCTTGTGAGATGGAATTAACAGTACCTTATAACTTTACACGTCCTCTGTTCAATGAGAAATCTTTCCGGAGGATGCCCTAGGAGGGTTTCTCATTCTGCATGCAACACAGGTGATAGGAAGATGTAGAGACTGGAGTAAAGTCAAGAGATGATGAGTACATGAAGGAGAGACGAGTGAAAGATGATGATGAGCAACAGGTAGATGAGTGTAGGGAGGTGAAATATGTGGGGGATGGTGGCCACAAAGGTGGGCTTGAAAGAATGCAACTACAAAGACAAACACCCATTTTATTTTTTTTGATAACTTGTTTCAATCATTAGACTGTGGCCATGCTGGAGTGCTGCCTTGAAGAATTTTAGTCTAAAAAGTTGACCCTAGTGTTTATTTTTTTCTAATCCTGCTACTTATTCTATCAACCCCTATTGCTGAACTGTTAAGTTACAGGGATGTAAACACACCAACACCAGTTGTTCAGTAGTGGTGGGAGACACACACGCACACACACACATACACACACATATACACAGAGATATATATTTACAACAGGCTTCTTTCAGTTTCCATCTATCAAATCCACTCACAAGTTATTGGTCAGTCTGAGGCTATAGTAGAAGACACTTGCCCAAGGTTGCACCCTATATATATATATGTATACATACACAGACACATAGATGCCAGCCTTTTTAGAACATTTCAATGTGTGTTTCATTGCAAACTGATTTGTTCTTTACCAACTCTAGAAATGTCTATTCAAAATAGTCTTTTGTCATTTCTTGTGTGAGATGCAACATCCTAAGTTCAATATTCATCACTCATTCCATGTTGTTGTATATTCTACACACCTGTTTAATAATGACTGTCATTTTAGTAAATTCTTTATTGTTCTCAAGATTAATTGAAACAAAAGCATTTCAACAGAAATATCATAGCAAAAGGGTGAAGAAATTCTACTTCTAGTGGGCTCTTGATGCTTATTGCCTCTGCATACTGCCATACACAAAGCCAACCTTCTTAGCCTGAACAGCTGGTATCAGATTCCTCTATTATGGCTTGGAGGACTATAATATACAGAAGCAGGAGGAGTTCTGAGCCTTAAAGGACTTCTACCTTTGTGCTAAATTCGTCATTGAACTCCTCACCAGATCATGCTTTTACTGAGTGCAGCTTATCTGTAGCTTTATACAACCCTTACAATCATTTACTCTTAATTTCTTTTTTTACCCCAGGTTATTGACACTAGTAACCTATCAAAGACCTTCCCTATGTCAATGAATGCTAGGTAAAGTGGCTGGCTTACTCCTCTGCAGTTGTCTCTCATCTGTCACAACTATAATGTTGAACTGCATTTCATGTTAGCTAATTCTGTTTCCGATCAATTCTCCAAACACTCTCTCTCTGACCTTCCTGACTTGGTCCAACTATGTGATGCCTTTGTAATTTCCTCTCAGGCACCTCCCTTTTCCTTTTAAAAGATTACGATGATATCACTACATAAGTCATTGGGTATCAGCTTCCTGTTTTTACCTGATTAACTATTTAGCTAATTAGCATGAATCCTGCTTTGCTAGATATTTTCAGCATTTCACTTGATCTACCTGCAGCTTTTCTCATCTTCATCATCTTAATTTATCTACTGAACCATTGCCGACTTGAATTGCTAGTCCTTCTGTTGGGTCCACATGAGGTAGACCTTGTTTTCCCATCCATCCTCACCATTCAACAAACTCTCATAATAGCATTTCTCTGTCCCTTTATTGTCATCAGCAGTAAAGGCAAGCATGCCTTTCTCATTCAAGAAATAAACTTCTCTTCAGTGACATTTGGTTTTACTCTGGCAAACTGTTTTGCAACCTAGACCACCTCACGTCTATGATTTTATATATCCGGGGTGCGGGGAATAAACTGTCATCTAAATTATGCAAAAATGAAAATAACATTGACTTCTCATTTTAACAGGTATATTTACCAAAATTGCATAAAAATATCTGGAAATACTAAAGACTAAATTTATTCAATAAAATTGCCATTGGTTTCAACCATGCCCTCCAGGCGACTTCAGAATCTCCTGCAACTCTTCTGGATGTTCCCCTTGTTTAAGTTGGTGAATGCTGCCATAATCCTTGCCTTCAGTTCATCTTTGGTGTTACAAGGAGCTTTGTTGGTCTCCGCTCAACTGTGCTCCATACATTATAGTCAAGGGGGTTGCAGTCTGGGGAGTTAGGTGACCAGATGTTAGAGGGGATGTGGTTGCAGAGATTGTCTGACAGCCATGACTGGCTTGTGTGGCATGCTGCAGAATCTTGTTGCCAGACAAGGGTCTTCCAGCACCTACCCTCTTGACCCAGGGGAGCACAACTTCCGTCAGGCACTTGATTTAAGCCTCCGTGTTGAGTATGAAGCTGTGTGGGATGATGAATGGAGGCATAACGTCACCATCACTTGTGATAACTCCAAACACCATGATGTTGACTGGTTGTTTGATTTTTATCACTCTCAGTACTTGTCCTCAGATTGACACCCAAACACATAGAGGGGACAAACAAGGATGGACAAAGGGATTGACCCCAATGTATAACTGGTTCTTATTTAATCAACCCCAAAAGGATGAAAGGCAAATTTGACCTCGGAAGAATTTGAACTCAGAACACAACGGCAGACAAAATACCTCTAGGCATTTTGCCTGGCATGCTAACATTTCTGCCTGCTGGAGCAGATAATATTTGCACCATGGAATATAGATTTTTAAGATATTTTACAACTTCTTCTCTGGTTCTTTATGTTTTGAGTTCAGACACCGTGAAGGT
Source organism: Octopus bimaculoides (assembly GCF_046866305.1). Classification (NCBI taxonomy): domain Eukaryota; kingdom Metazoa; phylum Mollusca; class Cephalopoda; order Octopoda; family Octopodidae; genus Octopus; species Octopus bimaculoides. The sequence continues at coordinate 30,077,916 of NC_142937.1, forward strand.
CAGCTTTTCCTTTCATTCCTCCAGGGGCTGACAGAATAAAGTACCTTCCGAGTATTGGGAAATATGGTATAGATTAATCCTTTCCCATCAAATCTGATGGCCCTAAATCTGAAACAGTGAAGGCCTCAAGCTGGTAGAATCATCAGCATTTCGTCTGTCTTTATGTTCTTAGTTCAAATTCTGTTAAGGTCGACTTAAGTTTTCATTCCTTTGAGGTCAATCGAATAAATACCAGTTGAGCACTGGGGTCATTGTAATCAACTTACCTCCTCCGTTGAAATTACTGGCCTTGTGCCAAAAGTTAATGGTAATATATTTTACACCTCTTACATGCTATTAAAGAAAAGACTATCTCATTATCTGGAGACAATAGGTCAGCCGTGGACATGTTTCTACCTCATAAGGCATCATCTACACAGCAGATGCCCTACCATACCCCCAGCAGAATAAGACACTTCGGCATGTACAAAAAAGTAGAATACACTTGTGGTTTAGGTAATTTGCATACTTTTATGAAATGAAGAGTAAATCTGAATGGCCAGTGGCGTGTTATTTAATGTAAGATGAACAAGGGTACAAGAAATTGAAATTATTCCTGCTTTCAGAGAAGATAGAAAATTTGCTTGATGATAGTTGGTACCACACACACACACACACACACACACACACACACACACACTCACACTCACACTCACACACACACACACACACACACACACAGCTGTATTTCTGTATCTCACTTTCTGTCTTGTATATGTATATATCATGCGATCATATGATCAACCAAACTATCTGATGTTGTTATACATCGCTGGTCACAATGCACTTTACATTGTTTTAGCTTTTGTACGGTGCCACCCTGCTGGTTAGGTGGACCAGGCCAACACCTTCCCCTGATTGGAAGGTCAGTCTGTTGCAGGGTGATTCATTTACAGCTGAGTGGACTGGAACAAACTGAAAGGAGATGTTTTGCTCAAGAAATTGAACCCACAATCCAGTCATCATGAATGCAATACCCTAACCACTAGGCCACATACCTTTTATGTATATATGAAGGCCTGCTGGCAAAACGCTGCTCTTCTAAATGGAAATCTTACCTGTCATTATGGTGTTGTGGCACGAAACAAAGCAGGCCTTGCTGTCCACTCAAGAAAACACATAGTAAATGATCCACCAGCTCTCAAGCAAACTGAGTCCTCTACTTGTTCCATTTGCCAAAAGGTTTGCAAGGAACCAACAGACCTCAGGAGACACCTTCATGTCCATAGAACATGATTAACTCTTTATTTCACTGAACCTTCATTTGTCATTCATGACAAGATAATCCATCATACATATATATATATATATATATATATATATATATATACTAGCAGAAATACCCGGCGTTGCCCGGGTTAAAGAGAATAATGAAATCTAAAAACGCTGTCTAGACTACGCATCATCTTTATATATAGAGATGTATATACACACACACACCCAAACACACGTATATATATGTATATCAATATAAATATATGAAAGTCAATGAAGTTTCGTAAAAGAAGGTGATCATGTACATACTTTCTTGCTGTTGTGATTATAACACCTCATTGTAAACTATGTTCCTTGTTTTCCCTTGCGGAGCATATACAAATAGGTTTTTTGTTGCTGCCCACTCTTGAGCAGCCAACATGCAGTTGTCCATGTGAGAAGCATGGCTCTTCCAAGAGAAGACCAGCTACAGACAGTGTTTGACCCTGATATTTGTTTATGGACATGGCAAAAGTCACACGAAGGGGGAATTGTAGTCTTCTGAATGTAAAAGGAATGTCTGCTCCTGATGGAGTAAGAGGAATTCTTGGAATAAAGACGTCATCCCCTTTTGCACATCCAGAAAGAATGGTAGCCTCGATAACGTGTGACATCATTTTCTAAATAATGCTCATCTGTTATGTTCGGGTTAAAATTTCATCAACATCAAAAATATATGAATTTTCATGGGAGTTATGGCCGTTATGCAAAGAATATAATTTCCAAATTTCATAAAGATCCATTCAGTACTTTTGACGTAGTTTTGGATAAGAAAACAAATGACTAATGTGTGTGTTTGTGTGCATGTGTATGTGTGTGTGATGGGTGTATATATGTATAGATATCTGTATGCATGTATATATGTATATATGTGTACATATTACATGTACATCTATATATATATATATATATACATCTACACATATGTATACATATACATGTATGTATATATATATATATATATATATACATATACGTGTACATCTATATGTATACATATACATCTCTCTCTCTCTCTCTCTCTCTCTCTCTCTCTCTGAAAGTATCTGTCATTACAGTATCGAAATGGTGTACATATACATGTATATGTATACATATACATGTATATGTATACATGTACATCTTTCTCTCTCTCTCTCTTTCTCTCTCTCTCTTTCTCTCTCTCTCTTTCTCTCTTTCTCTCTCTGTGAAAGTATCTGTCACTACAGTATCGAAATGTGATTGTTTCAGTTAGTGGAATAGTTTCATTTTTAAAGTGAAAGTATTTGACAGTGTTTTTGTTTCACTTTTGACACGTAATACTTAAATAGTGGAGGAGATATTATGTTGCCGTGTGCTCGAACTCTGCAAGAAGTTAATATTTTTTTTTGACTAAAACACAACTGGAACCCTAAGTAAGGCATGTGTAAAATTTGAATGAAATTGGTTGCGTAGTTCTCGAGTTTTAGGGATTCACACAGACAGACAGACAGACACACATTCTCATTTTTATATATATAGATATATATCATCATCATCGTCTGTTTTCCATGCTGGCATGGGTTGGACAGTTTAACTGAGGTCTGGAAAGCTAGCAGCTGCACCAGGCTTCAATCTGATCTGGCAATGTTTCTGCCAACCACTCAGAGAGTGTAGTGGATGCTTTTTACATGCCACTGGCCCAGGAGCCAGTCAAGCAGGCCTGGTATTGATCACGTTTGGATAATGCTTTTTATGTGCCACTGGCATGGGAGCCAGGCAGGTGTCCCTGGCATCGATCACATTCGGATAGTGCTTTTAACGTGCCACTGGTATCGGAGTCAGTCAAGGAGCACTGGCATCAGTCACGTTTGGATGGTGCTTTTTACATGCCACCTGCACGGGAGCCAGTCAGGCGGGCCTGGCATTGACCACGTTCAGATGATGCATTTTACGTGCCACCAGAACAGAAGCCAGTCTGGGGGCACCGACTACAGCTACAATTTTGGTTTTACTTGACTCAACAGGTCTTCTCAAGCATATCATATCACCTGGTGCTTCAAAAGTACTCTTAAATGGGCCAGACATACAACACTGCCATCAGCCATGACTGTGATCTTACTTTAGTTGTCGGGTTTTCTCAATCACAGCATATCTCCAAAGGTCTCGGTCACTAGTCATTGCCTCAGTGAGGCCCAACGTTCAAAGTTCATGCTTTACCACCTCATCCCATGTCTTCTTGGGTCTACCTCTTCCACAGGTTCCTTCTACAGTGTAATGCCACTAATTCTGAGCAGAACTGCAGACTTCATTAACTTTTCCCTCATACCACTGACCCTTCTTACTATGACCCGGAACCATTTCACTTCTTATCCACATTTCATTCTTCATACTGTCCTGTCTATTCACTTTTTACATCGATCACCTTCAACAAGTCATCACTTCATCTCCCCCCTCTCTCTTCCTTCCCCTATCTACTGTGTCATTATTACCATTATCTGCTGCTTTTTCTCCCCATCTTTTTCTACTCTACCCTACACCCCCAACTTGTGTATATCTTTGATCACCCTCCCCCTTATCTACCCTTCACTACATCCACTACTCGGCCCTTCCAATCTCTACAGTTGTCACTTACTCTCTCCTACTTTGCCTGTTTATCATCCTTTAACACTTGTTCTTCATTATAGTTACCCCTTCACTCATTCCTTACCCACACACCTGGTTCTTCTCCCCTTAATTCTTCTCACATGGTACTTTGAGGTCCATCCTGACACCTCATCTCCACTGTTTAATCTCTTTCCAGCTCATCACTGAACACTCCCACCTTCTCCTCTATAATATGTGTAACCATGTACCTCTTCTGCAGCAGGAAACCTATCCTGGGTCGCATATTATAACCTCTCACCTCTTGGCATAGAGCTGCCACTCTCTCTCTCTCTCTCTCTCTCTCTCTCTCTCTCTCTGTCTTCACTCAGTCTTGTGGGCTGCATGGAAAACGGCACTCAGTACATACTGTAAAACGGTTGGCATTGGGAAGGGCATTCAGCCATAGAAGCCCAGCCAAAGCAGACATTGGGGCATAATGCAGTCCTAGGATTTGTTGGATCTTGTCAAACCGTCCAACCCATGTCAGCAGGGCATATGGACGTTAAATAATGACGATATGTAATATGTATATTTATATCTACGTATTTATAATGTATTTATCTATTTAAACACGTACACACATTCATATGCATATAGATTTATGAACTAGTATATATATAAACGCGTGTACGAATTCCTGCGTTGATAGATAGATAGATAGATAGATAGATAGGTAGAATTCGCTAAAATGGATATGTTGGTATATTACTGCTACTCATTTCTTGTCAGACTTGGACGACGAATGCTATGTTCGTGTGGATTTGGGGAATTAATATTTGTTGCCCAGGGCAAAAAAGAAAAAAAAAATCATGTATGATTTTAAACTTTGTATAATTTTAAATTAAACACTCACACAAAGTACGTTTGGTTGTTTTTCAAACGGGAGTCATGAACTCAATACGTGTGTGTGTGTGCGTGTGTATGTATATATATATATATATATATATATATATAAACATACAAATATTTTTTCGTGGTTAGATGATTCGGCATCTATTTCTAGCATATAGGAGTCCACTTTTGCTGGTCATTCCTCTTATTTTTGTATGTAATATAATTTTAATCTTCGGATTTTTTTAATATGCTAGACCACTGGTTTTAATTGATTAATATCAATTTCTAACCTTATTAATAAATTTTATATATATATAAAGTTAGATATGGCTGGTTTATGGGACTACCTTAGGTTTCACGTCCATAAAGGGTTTAGTTTTATGGCGTATCATCGGATCCCCAAACCTGTTGGCTTTAAGGCCTCGAGCGAGTGTGTGTGTGTGTGTAAACAAAATTAAAATACAGTTTATGTGAAAACAATAGTGTATGTCTTTTGTCACTGCTTCAACAGTTCAAACGCGATGCAGTTGTATTTCTGTAATGGATACAATAAATAGAGCAACACCGTTTTCACGAGATGCCACGGAAGGGGGACGGGTAAGGTTCGTTGCCCTTGGGAGGGGGCCTCCTTGAAAAGCTCGCGCGCGCGCGATTGTTTTGGCTCCTTTCCGTCGATACCGTCCAAACATTTCACTCGCAGACAATACTAAGAATAAAGGAATTCTGGCACTATCATGCTATTAGCTGTCAGAATTGAAAGTGCTCTCTGCCTGCATGCCTGTTGCTGGCCTGTCGATTCTTTGGCTACTGACAGCTAATACCATGACTGGCCGGAGCGAGCTATATGTCTCTCTCTCTCTCTCTCTCTATCTATCTATCTATTACTCGAAAGTTCGCGCGTCCGCGCTAGCTAGTCGTTTAAAATATAAAAATATAATTTTCAACAGAGAGAATTTATCAAAATAGAAAACAAATGAAGTTTGAAGTTTAAAAATAATAGGATCGACCACTCACGACTAGCTAGCGCGAACTTTCGAGTAATAGATAGATATATATATAGAGAGAGAGACAGACAGACATATAGCTCGCTCCGGCCAGTCATGGTATTAGTTGTCAGTAGCCAAAGAATCGACAGGCATGCAGGCAGACAGGAAGACAGACAGACACTTCACTAGCAGGCAGTGAGCACTTTCACTTCTGACAGCTAATAGCATGATAGTGCCGGAATTCTGCTACACGTTTTTAAAACGGACACAGATTTGGACGAGAGAGATGTTTCACGCCATCAAGATATGCATTGAATAATCTAGTCTTAGATTTAAGACACACACGGACAGTGTGTGTGTGAGAGAGAGAGAGAGAGAGAGAGAGAGAGAGAGAGAGAGAGAGAGAGAGAGAGAGAGAGATCCAAGACAACTGGTTGGAGTTCTTTAGGGGCCTACAGTTTCGTGCCAAAGTGATTGTCGAAGTTTGAAATGAATTTTTGCACGAACATTTAGGCCTATTACTAATGTCTGTAGTATTCTACGCTGTTTATTATAATCTACAGGCATAACTACAGTTTAGTGCCCCGAATTTGTTTCCTTCATAAGTAGATTGCTAACTCCTTACTCCCATGGCTTTGTTGCCTCATAACACTCTTTTAAATTGCATATTTTTCAAATGACACTTTGTAGATTATGTAATGTTGATGTTCAAACATAGAATATTAGTCTGGGAAATCACGGAAATTGGTGGAGCCAATTTAATTTCCGCAAAACAAAGTCGGAGCGGATGTGAGTTGTGTTGATAGAACGATTCAAAACTCCTCCTAAAGACTTGTCTTTGCCGACATTTTATCTGCATAATCGCCCTCAAAAATGTATTTTTTTTTAGTTTTTCTTTAATGCATGTTTTAAAAGTTATGAGGACAAGATCGAGTGGCGAAAGGGGCACCAATGTGTGCTTACGCATATGTGCCATCGCTCGAAACTTTCGAACCTTGAGTCCCTCTGCTACTTCTAAAATTGTGTGTGTACATTGGTGCCCCTACATTCGCTGATGCACAATGTAAGAGTGCACCATTGGTGCAGGTCTGAAGAAGTGTCACGCTAACGTTTAAAATCGCAAATATTAAATAAATTTTCACTTTTGTGTGAGCTGCCATTGAAAGTAGAGTTTGTAGAGAAGCAGTTGTAAATGGTCATTAAAGATGGGCTGGAGTCTTTCTTTTTCTTCTTCGAATTATCTTCGCTAAACCCACAAAATGGTTTTACCACTGTGAAACCCGGATTTCCTATACCTGATGAATTTCTATATTAGTCTGCCTAAAGTTCTAATTGAGTGGTGCATTGGAAAAACCCCAACTTTCTGCCCTCTCAGGCCCTTATATATATATATATATATATGTGTGTGTGTGAAGTAATGTCCGTCTTTATGTATCCAGTTTATTAGTAAACACTTCCTTCGTTTAAACAATGTGAAAGACAAGAGTCTACTTTTTGCCCGATAACATTCTCCTGGTTTCTGTTTATACTTCATATGTGCAGTGTGCCCCAGTCTTTGTGGCATCATCACCATGGCAGCAGCAGCTGTCGGTCCGTTTGATGTCAAAAGTTGGTCACCACTGCTTTTCCGACTACGCACACGCACACACACACATCCATCAGTCTTGTATCAATCCAGAAAAACCTGTCTAGGCCAGACTGGGGGACACACAGACATAAGTAGCTGTATCTTTTTTGTTTTTCCTCATCGCTCGTTCCTCTTTCCTTTCAATACTTACTTTCTGCCTGCTCCTCCCCTCCCCCTCCTATCTCCTCACATCACCGCCGCCGCTATGTAAAATGTTTTTCCTCTTTATTCACATCATCAATAGTAATTATTATGTTGTCTTCGTGTTGTACATCAACACTAAAACCATCCTTTCTAACCATTTTGACTAAATATCTGCAGTTAACTACTTACAAGACACGTACGGATATGGTGTGTGTGTGTGTGTGTGTGTGTGGTAGTTGATACATTTGTCTTGTGTAATTTGATCTTCTGTAATCGTACGTGTCTGCAGGCAATTATAAATATATCTCTAACACACGTGTGTGTGTAGGTATGTATATGTGTATATGTGTGTCTGTCTTTATCTATCTATCTATCTATCTATCTATCTATCTATCTATCTATCTATCTCATTCTCTATCTATCTGTCTGTCTCTCTATCTAGCTGTCTATCTGTCCCATCTTCGTTGAGCCCTGTGTGGCTAATAAAAGAAATGTATCCATCTATCTATCTATCTATCTATCATTCTCTGTCTATCTGTCTGTCTCTATATCTGTCTGTCTGTCTCTATCTATCTATCTCTCTATCGCTAGGCATCCAAGAAATGGTAGCGAGATATACTTGAAATCACATCGTTTTCCCTCAAAAGAAGGATAGACGTATATAAGGATGTAATGTAAGAAGTACAATGAAGACTTGACTTGACTTGCTTACTTGCAGTTAGAATACCCCTTCACATACATCAATCATTTGATCAAGGCCAGGACAGTCACTTGCGATTCAGAATCACTTGATGGCATGTACTCTACTTTTGCTAATTGCTTTTGGTGCAAACACAAACATCCTCTCTCCATGCTGGTGCCGCATAACAAGCACCCAGTACACACTCTAAAGCGATTGGTGTAAGGAAGGGTATCCGACCATAGAAACCATGGCAAAGCAGACAGTTGGAGCCTGGGGCAGCTTTCCAGCCTTGCCATCTCCTGTCAAAGTGTCCAACATATGTTAAGTGATGATGATGATGTAGTTGATGATAGTGACATCTTCAACAAGTTCTTTATTCATAAAGTTTTGTGTCCCCACCTTGCCAACTGCCCTGCGTCTTCAGCCTCTCTGGTCATCATTTGCTGGAGCACTGATCGTGACCCTGCCAGGGGTGCAATGTCACCAGCACAGTCCAAATCCTTTTAGGCATCATCATCATCATCATCATCATCGTTTAACGTCCGCCTTCCATGCTAGCATGGGTTGGACGATTTGACTGAGGACTGGTGAAACCGGATGGCAACACCAGGCTCCAATCTAATTTGGCAGAGTTTCTACAGCTGGATGCCCTTCTTAACGCCAACCACTGAGAGTGTAGTGGGTGCTTTTACGTGTCACCCGCACGAAAACGGCCACGCTCGAAATGGTGTCTTTTATGTGCCACCCGCACAAAAGCCAGTCCAGGGGCACCGGCAACGATCTCGCTCGAAAAACCTCATGTGTCACTCGCACAAGAGCCAGTCCATGGGCACTGGCAACGATCCCGCTCGAAAGATTTCATGTGTCGCCCGCACATGGGCCAGTCCGGGGGCACTGGCAAACGATCCCGCTCGAAAAAAAAAAAAAAAGCCTCATGTGTCACCCGCACAAGAGCCAGTCCAGAGGCACTGGCAACGATCCCGCTCGAAAGTGGCAACGATCCCGCTCGAAAGACGATCCCGCTCGAAAGACGATCCCGCTCGAAAGACGATCCCGCTCGAAAGACGATCCCGCTCGAAAGGCGATCCCGCTCGAAAGGCGATCCCGCTCGAAAGGCGATCCCGCTCGAAAGGCGATCCCGCTCGAAAGGCGATCCCGCTCGAAAGGTGATCCCGCTCGAAAGCCGATCCCGCTCTGCTTCCAAATAGTTTCGGATTCTCTAACCTTTTGGCATTCAAGTTATTCTGTCAAATCTAAAGCTTGCTTGTTCCATATTACTGTCGGTTATGCAAATTCTCTCATGGCTTTCAATGATAGAATGACATTGTAGGATAGGTGTGAATGACTGGATCTGGCCAGTTTGAACATAAAACAGGTGGATTATTTTGGCCAGATATGGCTGGTTTAAATGCTAAAGGATTAAAATTAGTTAATACTTCTGTGTAGAGACTGTGCGGATGGTTGAGCTTTCTGTTTTTTTTTAAACCCCAGGCCAGTCCTTAATTAGGCAAAGGACTCATGATCAAAGGTGCCCCAGCCTTGACTGTCCTCCTTTTTTGTTAAATCAGAGACTACATTGTCCAACGTTTCCCTCCCCACCTGTTTTGGGTGAAGGCATTAACCCTTTGGCCCTTAAACTGACGTTATCCGGCCCAAATAAGTTGTTTTATGTTCAAGCTGACCAGATCCAGCCTCTCACACCTACCCTACAATGTCATTCTAAAAATAAACAATCACATCATCAAAATCACAAATGACAATGAGATAATGCATGATTAATTCAAAACAATGTGAATAAATAAGCATTACATTTGATAGAGTAATCTGAATGTTAAAGTGATTTGGCTGCTCTTTCTTGCAGGTTGAGCAACCATGCAGAGAGTCTTTGTTGGTTCATACTTGAGGGAATTTTAGCATTTAGGTAGTGGTTGTTTAGTTTTCCCAATGATAGAACTAACCACATGGAGAGGGTTTATGGCTTCCTAATCAAATCTTAACAGTTGTACGTTGATCTTTTGTTGTTATCTAGGTCAAGGTCTTTTCGGATTAAGCGAATCTATTCCATAAAGGTTGCCAGACAAATAATGGAGTATAGACTCATAAATCTATTGCTCTGGCTACACTATGTCTACACCTACCCTTTCTCCATCATTCTCTGGCTCAGTTCACCTGCCCACCTCTGCCCACCACATTTGGCCACCTCTGCCTTTGCCAATCACACCCTTCCTAATGCTCTCATCCCTTCCACTCTCCCACCCACTCAAGTCTTTCAAATGTCATTGTTGTCTCCCCTCCTTGTTCACCTGTGTGAATGTATACACCTTAATTTGTGAACTCTTTACCTACACTTACACCTCTACCACCTCTCAAACACCCATTTCTGATCTTTCTGTCTTCATTGTTTCTCTCTTCTTTTCCACCTCAGTCTACACACTTTAGGTCCTCCTCCACTGGATACTCCCTGTATTTATTTATTTATTTTTGGCTTAATCTAAGGTGAAAGGGCAGCACCTATAACCTTTACATCGTTGATAGAAAAAAGATGCTAATTCTCTGCCCTCCACAGTTCCAAGCAGTAACTACTACACCATTTCCTCTAACTAGCCCAGATGAGAGTCTATGTCTGTAGCTGGTCCTTCCAGTAAACAACACAGCTTCCTGATGGGGCCAGATCCATTTTGTATCTAATGGCAGGAGGCCTTGGCTGGGGAGTAACTTCTAGCTAGACCCTCTAACAAACACTTGCATTATTCAAGGGAACATGAAGTAGGATGCGAGGCTATTGTGTTCACCTCTGATTAGAAACCTGATCACTTGATCTAAATACATCTAACAGAATGGGTTACACTAAATACCACATGGTGGTATTAAATCTCAACTGACAAATTAGGTCTGTCTTTTTTCCTTGTGACCAAATTTTCTATTTGGAAACAGTTGGAATCAATTAATGAAAGAATTTTTTCTTACAATTTGAGGAAGTCTTTAGGGTGCAGGTGAATAGTGTAGTTTTTTTTTATTGGGTTTGTGGATGAGACAGCTTGTTCCAGTGGTAGACTGGAAGGTTGCCAGCTTGCCCGATGGCAAGTGGGCTCCTGTGCCATTAGAATCCATATATGGGAGCCCATGTTAATATCTAAGGAGCCCATCCCCTCAAGTTTGAGAATTTTTTGTTCACTCCTGGAAGAATGCAGTCATTATTTCAGCCTGGCTGTGTTTGTAGACAGTTGAAAAGAATAATTTTAAGAAAAAAAAAAATTTAATGATAGCATTGTAGTTGTGGATGGGGCCCCCTTAGTCTCCTGGCAACCAATATTTTTAGACCCAGTCTGCCACTGCTTGTTTCATTTGGGAATTGTCCAGCTATGGATTAATAAAATGGTTCTTGAAACTGTTTGGACTGGCAGAAGCTACAATCGATGGAAATGGGGGAAATTTAATTCTTCGTGTTGGAGATTGCACTGACCTGTGATCAAAGACAATCAAACTATAACCATCCCATCTTTTAGTGAGACATGATGCTTCTAGGACCATTTTAGCTTGTATAGCCTCCCCTCCCCCATTTATGTTTTAGAAGGTTGTAGAGTGTGACTTAAGGGAGATTTGGTTATTTCTCATGAGTTGAAGCTCTCTAATTGGTTGTTGCAACATTTCCAGCAAACAAACATACAAATGAGAGAGAGAGAGAGCTGTAAGCACGAGAGGCTACTGAATAAGTATAAATATAATAAAGAAAAACTCTTGCTCCTTCCCCTGTCCCAGATAAAGGAGGGAAAGAGAGAGGGGGAGAGAGAAAAGGGGTAAGCTGTAGCCATGAGAGTCTGCCAAATCAGAAGTATCACTGATCTAGAGAACCTATATTCAATAAAGCTGTTTGCTTTATTTCCGTTCATGCCAGCGGATCTCCAGTAAAAGTCCAGCTGAAGATCAGTCGAATGAAGAGGAATAAAGTAATTAACTAACTTGAAATTAGAAAAAGCTGTAGGTCCTTTAGTGCTAACGAAGTACTGGAAGCCCCAGGTTTGTTTAGTGTTGTATCAGTCACTAACTTAACAGTAAGTTTATACAAGAACCTTACCATTAGTGGCTGGTGGCGGAACTTCATTATATCCTATTACAGATTAATAGAGATTTGCCAGAGGGGCAGAATTTTTAGAGTTCTTCAGCTAACGCTCTAATTAATGAAGACATTAGGAAATAGTAAGAGCTATAAGCAGAGCTAATACAGGATGAAAGCGGACGAGAAGTTTGGGAGGTTAATTGACTGCCAGGAATGGAGAATTGAATAGAAACAACTTTGCCTTTTGTTTGAGAATAAGGAAAGGAGAAATAGTGTTGTTGTTGTTGTTGTTGCTTGGGCTGGCAGCAAGTAAATGGATGAGGGGGGGGGGAGTGGTTTTGGGTTGAAATTTGGGGTTTGGTGCCACTGATGATGTACTTTTGGTGAGACATCTTCTAAAGAAGTGCAAGGAAAATTGTGAAGAACTCTTCTTTTGCATATGTAATCACAAGAGCAGGATTTTATGGGAATCTATACTATTGTGGTTGTCAATCCCACCCCCCCCCTCCTCCTCATCATCATCATCGTCATCATCATCATCATCATCATCATCATCATTTTGCATTTGCTTTCAATGCTGTCATGGGTTGGACAGCTCAACATGGTCTGAGTCACTTCCCCACCCCATTAAAAGCTCCTACCAAACACTAGGTGCTCATATGTGTCATCCGGCTTGGTATTTCGATGGTTGGATACCTTTCCTAATGCCAGCCATAATCATTCCGTCTTCTTTTTCGGAAAAGTGTATCTAAGACTGCATTATCTAGCGTCTCTTTTCTTTTCTTTTTCTTTAAAGTGGTTAACATGATGTGAAGGAGATTTAGCTGCTATTTCTCACAAACTGCATAAAGCAGTGGTTCTTAACTGGGGTTCATATAAGATTTTTGGATCCACAGTATTTTAAGAGACCTTGAAAAAATTTCACTGTAAATATATATATATTGCAAGAAACAGCTGGGTTACTTTCTCTGACATTTCCCAAAGTTCATCTCTATACGAGAGAATGTGTGATAAACAAAATAGGAATTTTGAAGGATTTATCTATAAAACTAGTTTCTAAACATCAAATGGCTAGTGTGTGTGTGTGTGTGGGGGGGGGGGGCATCAGAATAAAATAGTAATAAAAGGGGTCCAAGAGATTAAAAAAAGAAAATGGCTGAGAACCAGTGGCGTAGAGGTTCTCCTATCAGCCCTTATTTGGTAAATCTCTCGTCAAAAGTCTTCCAGACATAAATAATCCTTTCATCTTTTTTTTTAAGATATTATTATTCAATATTTTAATTTTTTACCTTTTATTACGATGATAGGGTTATTTGAGGATTATTTAGCTGCTATTTTTAACATGTCAAGCAGAAGGTTCCTTATTGATTCATCACTCACCGAGATATCAAGGTGTGTATGAATGAATTATGAGAGTGATATCCAAACAATATTTAAGGTTTCTAAAAGAAGGGTCAGAAGTGACTCTGGAATACAGTCCTGGAAATGTATTTTAGAATTCATCAAGACTCCCCTCCCCAAATACTAGTTAAAATCATCAATGTTCACCATAGTACTTTAAACTATAAAACAAAATGGCGTGGCTGTGTGGTAAGAAGCTTGCATCCCAGCCACATGCTTATGTGTTCAATCTATAAGAAGTGTCTCAGGTCAACCAAAGCCTTGTGAGTGGATTTGGAAGAGGGGAAACAGAAAGAATCCCATCACATATATATATGTGTGTCTTTGTGTTTGTCTCCCACCATCGCTTGACAAACGGTGTTGGTGTGTTTACATCCCTGCAACATAGTTTGGCAAGAGACACCAATACAATAAGTATCAGACTTTAACAAAAAATGGTCCTGGGTTTGATTCATTCAACTAAACATTCTTGAAAGCAGTGCCCCAGCATGGCCATAGTCTAATGACTGAACCAAATAAAAGATGTCTAGTTAATTAGGTTCCTAACCAACTGTTGCTGTTTTCTTCAGTTTCTTACCTGTTCTGCTGCCAGTGAAGCACACCTGAACAGAGATGAGAAAATCCTGGCTTTGGTTATTTGTAATCTCGAAACTTTTGGAATTATTCTATTGGGTAATAAGACTGAACTAGATTTCTGTACATTTTATTTATTGAGATTGATAAAATAAGTACCAGTCATGTACTGGGATCAATGTAATTATCTACACCTGCCTCCTTAAAGTTGCTGGCGTTGTGCCAAAATTTGCATTATTATTATTATTATTTATTATTATTATTATTCAGTAGTTTTATTTTTAGCACGTGCTTTCACTGTACTACCGAGTGCAGCTCTGTGTGTCTTGGGTATGTGCTGTGGTTTGCTGTGATGCTCTTATGGTTACTGTATTGAAAGTGTTTTGCGTAGGATGTGTGCAATGCCCAGTAGTGCAATGTTATATATATTTGTTAGTCCTGGTGTTTTTGTTATGTATTTGTCTGAATATCATACCTAATGTGCCTATTATGATAGGAATTGCTTCTTCTTCTTATTATTATTATTATGATTAGGGTGAGCAGGCCAAATTGTTATTGCACTAGAAAAATTGCTTAGCATCATTTCTTTCCACTCAATGTTCTAAGTTCAAATTCTGCCATGGTCGACTTTCATTCTTTCGGAGCTGATAAGTACCAGCTAAGAGTTCCCAAAATTGCTGGCCTTGTGTCAGAATTTGAAATCCTGATTATTGTCATCGAGGTGAGCCAGCAGAATGGTCAGCATGCCAGGCAAAATGCTTTTCAACATTTCGTTTGTCTTTTATGTTCTGAGTTCAAATTTTGCTGAGGTTGATTTTTGTGTATATATTGTCATCATTCGATGTCCATTGTCCATGCTGGCATGGGTTGGGCAGTTTAACCAGAGCTAGCGAGCTGGAAGGCTACAACAGACACCAGTCTGATTTAGCATGGTTTCATCAGCTGGATACCCTTCTTAATGCCAACCACTCTGAGAGTGGAATAGGTGTTTTTATGTGTCACTGGCATGGCTGCCATTTGCGTGATACCGGTATCTGCTACATCCATGATTTCACTTGGCTTGATGGGTCTTCTTCTCAAGCATGGCGTAATGCCAAAGGTCTCGGTCATTTGTCATTGCCTCCGTGAGGCCCAACACTCAAAATAAATGTATGTATGTTTGTGTGTGTGTATATATATATATATATATATATATATATATATATACACACACACACACATACATACATACATACATACATACATAAATGTGCTTGTGTATGTCCGTATATCTCTATGTATGTGTGTATCAGGCATAATAAGAATGTGGACTGTCTTTCATTGTATCCATTGATTGTTGTCACCTTGTTTACCATTTCAATGGTTTGATGGTGTTAAACGGTACATTATAGTTTTAGTAGTGACCAACCAGATTGATTTTTATTTTATTGATTATGTTAAAATATATTATTCCTTGGTTGTGTGATATAGATTTTTGAATTATGGATTAGCTGAAGATAATCTGTTCCTAATGGAGTTTGCGAGAGGATAATCATTCAAAAAATCAATACGTCTCTCTCACATATATATATGTATATCATATTGTGTGTGTGTATGTATATACATATATGATGTGTGTGTGTGTATATATATATATATATATATATATATATATATATATATATATATATGGCAACCAAGAACAAAAACTACAGAAAAAAACACCAAATTAATTTAAAAAAGCAGTGTTGTACTCTAAGCAAAATGTCATTCACATTTAACTGGTTTTGTTTAAATATCTGAAGTGAAGAATTAATATCATTACATGTTACTATTTCTGGATCAATGTTTCCATTTTGGTTTGTTATAGTCACTAGCTTTTGGCCCTTGTGACCCCTTGGATTTCTGTCATCTGTTATCTTTGGTGATTTTCTCAGGGTATTATATAAATGCTTATCCTTTTACCGGTCATGTCACTTGCTCTCTCTGCTTGAAGTGAACTGTTTTATATATATATATATATATATATATATATATATATATATATATATATATATATATATATATATATATTCTTTTATTCTTTTACTGGTTTCAGTCATTTGATTGCAGCCATTTGATCGCTAAGCATTTTGCCCAAATTGCTAGCGATCCCACCGTCCATCGCTGGCCTGTATTTAAAATTTTCCAGTACCTGCCACTAGATGGCAATACTACCAACTTTAAGAAGCCCTGAAACCGATCATAGTGGTCTGTTTATGTCTGGCAAGAGACAGGCAGCACCAATTTCTGAAGGCAGATTACAGCTGTTAGTACTTCATTCATATTTTTCTTTTGGCAACCTCAGCAGAATTTTCGGTCAGAATGTAAAGGGATGTAACTAAATATCACAAGGCACTTTAACCTCACTCTCAACTAATCCTGCTGTCCACCATCTTTTAGTTGGTAAATATAATAGCAATGACAGTTTACATAGTTTGATACATTCATTAAACTACCACCACCACCACCTACTGTGGTGGAGTATATCATTTATATTTCACAATTATACAGCCTGTATCTTCATTGTGTCTTTTCTATATTTCTATAATCATTGCTCTGATGAACTTTCTGGTCTACTAACCTCTGTCAACACCTTTTAAATGTGTCACCTGCTTCTTTTCCCTGATGCATCAATTCTTTGTTGAGCTTCTAGTCCTTCTATTCTAATGGCTTCTTTCTTCAAATTGCTGCTCTCTGGAACTCCTTACCCATTGTCTTCTTTTCCTCTGCTCCATGCTATCCATTCCTTTAAACCTTTAGGCATTCAAATTACTCCATCAAATCTAATCCTTATTTATTCACATTGTTTTGAATGAATCGGGCATTATCTTTTAGCTTTGAGATTTTAATGACTTGATTGCTTATTTTTAGACTGGATAATCCTTTCCACTTCAGGTACAAATCTTGGAATTGTGGGGAAGGGTATTAGTTAATTACATCAATCCCAGTACTCGACTGGTACTCATTTTATCAACCCTGAAAGGATGAAAGGCAGAGTATACCTTGGTGGAATTTGAACTCAGAACATAAAGACAGACAAAATGCCACTAAGCATTTTGCCCCGTTTGCTAATGATTCTGCCAGCTTGTTACCTTTTTACTGATGATGATAATCATGATTATGATGATGATGTTTTCTACCTTTTTGTTAGTGAAGCACCCACTACACTCTCAGAGTGGTTGGTGTTAGGAAGGGTATCCAGCTGTAGAAACTTTGCCAGATCAGATTGTAGCCTGGTGCAGCTTCCCAGGACTTGCCAGTCCTCAGTCAAACCGTCCAACTCATGCCAGCATGGAAAGCTGACGTTAAACAATGACAACGATGATGACCAGCATATAGCTGATCAATATTTATTTTATCAACTCCCAAAACCTAAGTCAGTTTCGGTGTACTTCCAGGAGATGAATCTAAATGATGGTTCCTAATACAGGCATAACAAGTTTCAAAATTTTTTGTGACAGTGGGATTGGATGGAGGGCACAGGAAAATAAATCAACCCCCAGCACTGCTACTGATTTCATTAACCTCCATAGAAAGGAGAGATGAAGTACAGTATCAACCTTGGTAGGATTTGAACTCTGAACGTTAAAGAATGTTACCAATTACTCTAAGACATTTTGCCTTCTATGGTACTAATTGTGCTGATCCACCTTCTTAATTAGAACCATAATGATTTCTAGCATTATTTGTAATAATGTCTTTTATTTGCCACAGGGACATCAGGTGAGAGGAACATTACAAGGGTAGTTGACAATTTGTGTAGAGGAAGGAATGAAATGGAAATTAGATGTAGTGTAGAAAATATGTGACCCCCCCCCCCCCATGGATGATACAACTCTGATAAAGGAGAGCCTCTAACTAAGGTCAAAGAACCCCACAAATCCAAGGTCATCGCTTCTCCCATTTGCACAATCCATCACTCACCTGTTCTTCTCCAATCTACAGGTGCATTCATTCTGACCGTTTTTGCTACAGTCACCCACCTTTCGACAAATTTACTGGGTGGGAAGAGCACTTAAAGCCAGAAAGCAAGTGAGAGGAGTGGGTGGGTGGGGGAACAGTTGATTAAAACAACTCCAGTAGTTGACAGGTACTTTGTTTTATCAAACCCTGATTGATAAAAGGTAAAAGCGACCTTGGTAGGATTTGAGCTCAGTAATAATAATAAGTTTCTAATTTAGTTATAAGGTCAGCAATTTTAAGAGGAGGGGTTATTCTTTTAATTGTTTTAGTCATTTGACTGTGGCCATGCTGGAGCACCGCCTTTAATTACAAATCAACCCCAGGACTTATTCTTTGTAAGCCTAGTACTTATTCTACTGGACTCTTTTGCCAAACCGCTAAGTTATGGGGACATAAACACACCAGCATCGGTTGTCAAGCGATGTTGGGGGGACAAACACAAACACACGATCACACACACACACACATACACACACACACACACACACACACACACACACACACACACACACACATACGATGGGCTTCTTTCAGTTTCTGTCTACCAAATCCACTCACAAGGCTTTGGTCAACCTGAGGCTGTAGTAGAAGATACTTGCTGAAGGTGCCATGCAGTGGGACCAAACCCAGAACCATGTGGTTGGTAAGCAAGCTACTTAGCACACAGCCACTCCTGCGCATATTCAATTTTATGGCCCAACTACTTGACAGATGAAAGACACACTTGACCTTGGTGGGAGTTGAACTCTGAATGTAAAGTACTGGAACAAATGTAGTAAGCAGCTGTTTTAGGCAACACTCAATGCTTTAACATCTATTGATGCTTAGAAGGGAATGGCTTTTAATTGTTTCCCTCCTCCAGTCTGCTTCATGTTTTTATTTGGATTTCTCTGTGATTATTTTCAGCCAATTTAGAATTTATACAACGATTGAAATTGGAAAGAAAACTTGAATTTCACAGTGGCTGTGTGAGTATGCAATCTTTTTTCTCTTCTTCTGTGTCCACTTTTGTTGCTGTTGAAGTTTACTTTGTGACCAAAGGTCGCAATGATGACAATCATTATTTTTATTTTTTTATTACCTCCGCTTTTGCTAAGGTGGAGGTATTGTTTTCAGTTGTGTTTGTTTGTTTGTCTGTGGACAAGATATCTCAAGAACCGTTGGATGGATTTGGATGAAACTTTCAGGGATGTTTGGCCTCGTGACTGGCACAAACTGATTAAATTTTGGGATCAACCTGGTCCCGGACTAGGATTCTGGATTATTTTTCCTGTTTTTTTTTTACTTAATTTTTGAGAGCTTTCAGGTTCATTTTTAGTATTCTTGTTTGTGAGAACAGTTGAGTTTATTTCAGATATTCTCATTTTAAAAATCATTTCTGACTAATTGCTGCGAGGACATTGGTGTTGCCTTGGTGGAGGTTTGCACTCTCTAAGTGCTCCTGTTATTATTATTATTGCATTGTTGATGCTCCAGTTTTGGTCTTGTTGTTGATGACGCTGTATTTTTCAGAGGCAAAAACACTGAACATAATCAGAAAAATATCCCTGAGAGATGCTTAACTCCTTCCCTGCTCTGGGACCCCATCGGTTACAACAACAAAGGGTGCATTTGATCTGATCAATGGTACAACCTGCTTATGAAATTAACATTCAAGTGGCTGAGCACTCCACAGACTCGTGTACCCTTAATATAGTTCTCGGAGAGATTCAGCATGACACAGAATTGGACAAGGCTAGGCCTTTTGAATTACAGGTACAACACACTTTTGCCAGCTGAATGGACTGGAGCTAGATGAAATAAAGTGTCTTGCTCAAGGACACAACGCACTGCCAGGAATTGAACTCACAACCATGTGCCCTATACCGTAACCATTTGGCCACATACCTTCACCCTTCCCTTTTCTAGTAAACTCAGTAAACACAGCTGCAATGTAGGCTCCCTCACCTTCTGCTGTTCTGTGTATTTTTTTTCCCTCTATCATTACACCATTAAGAAGCAGATGGAAGGGAAATACAAAGTGAAACATGTACAAGAGCCTTGTTAGGCCACCTTTACACATTTACAGGGCAATTTACATATTTTTGCATGATTTTATAAATGTTAAAAAAACATTCACATTGACAATGTGTTTCCTGGAATTGGGTAATTTTAAAGAAAAATAAAAAAAGAAAAGGTTAAATGTAGATTTAATGATCTTTGAGTTGAGGATATCACTTTCATTTTGGTCTCTCGGATTAAAAACCATATTGTTTGGCAGACAATGAGTTCCAAAGTTACACCTGAATTTTGTGCTGTATTTGTGTTGTTGTTGAGCATACACATACCTAGTGGTGATGTATTTATATATTAATATATCCTTTATGTTTTAATTGTTTCAGTCGTTAGACTGTGGCCATGCTGGGGCACTGTGTTGAAGAAACTTTAGCTGAACAAATCAACCCCAGTATTTCCCTGTCTGTTTTAAACCAACTAGTTATTCTATCAGTCTCTTTAGCTGAACTGCTAAATTACAGGGATGTAAACATACCATCACTGGTTTTCAAGCAGTGGTATGGGACAAACACTGACACACTCACATGCACACACATACATACACACACAGAGGATAGGCTTCTTTCAGTTTCCATCTACCAAATCCACCCACAAGGCTTTGGTTGGCTTGAAGCTATAGTAGAAGATATTTGCCAAGGGTGCCACTCAGTAGGACTGAACCTGGAACCATGTGGTTGGGAAGCAGACATCCTACCACACAACCATGCTTGCACTTATTTATAAACACACAGTATATCTTCAGTAGGCGTGGCTGTGTGGTAAGAAGCTTACTTTCCAACCACATGGTTCCAGGTTCAGTCCTACTACATGGTACCTTAGGCAAGTGGTTTCTGCTACAGCCTGGGGATCACCGAAGCCTTATGAATAAATTTGGTAGACAGAAATTGAAAGAATCCCATTGTATATATATGTGTGTGTGTATCTTTGTGTCTGTGTTTGTCCCCCGCCACTGCTCGACAACCAGTGTTGGTGTGTTTAAGCCCCTGTAACCTAGCAGTTCGACAAGAGAGACCAACGGAATAATTACCAGGCTTTAAAAAGGAAAAAGATTCTTCAAGGCTCTGCCCCAGCATGGCCACAGTTGAATGACTGAAACCAGTAATAGATAGAAGATGGCTGTAAGTCTTTTCAGATTATCCCTTTTGTGCCTAATTAGTTCTTATTAGAGAGTTTATCTAATGCGATTTCAGTGAGGACATTTGTTGTGGTGCACCTGAGCAAAGCTATACAATAAGCTCATTATTATTGTTATCATTAATTTATGTAATTACAAGATTAATGTGTTACTGTTCTGTTGTTGTTCAATACAATTTAGTCATTCATTATGTAATGTAATTCTTGGCTCCTTTCTGATCTTTTCCATCCTGTCTGTCTGTATGTCACTCACCTCTTATTCTCAAGTCATTTTTTTCTATTTCTCTCTCTCATTTTCTCTCTCTCTCTTCCTCTCTCTTTCTCCATCCCCTCTCTCCGTCCTCCTCTCTCTCTCTCTCCTCCCCTCCTTCCAATACATTTACCCTTTCAGTTCACATCCCCATCTCTGATTTTTGTCTCTTCATCTCACTTTTAATTCACTCCACTTTTTCTCCATTATTATTATTATTATCATTATTTACTCGGGTGGCAAGCTGGCAGAATCGTTAGCACACCAGGTGAAATGCTTAGCGGTATTTCGTCCGTCTATACGTTCTGAGTTCAAATTCTGCCGAGGTCGACTTTGCCTTTCATCCTTTCAAGGGTCAATAAAATAAATACCATTTGAACACAATCGGTTCGCTCCCTTCTGCAAGACTATTGGCCTTGTCCCAAAATTGGAAGCATTACTACTACTACAACTGCTGCTGTAAGGGTAGTGGATAGCAGTTACCAGAGCACTGAGTAAATACCTTGTGGTATTTAGTTACATTCGTTTATGTTCTGAGCTCAGTCCCTGCTGATGTCACCTTTGCCTTTCATCCTTCTAGGCTTAATGAAATACCAGTAATGTACTGGGGTCCATTAAATCGCTAACCCCCCTCCCTCCCTTTCCCCATAAATACAACACCTTGGGCCAGGTATTATTAGGATTGCTGCTTTGCCATTTACTTCGTCTCATTTCTTTCTTCTGTTTGTTCTTGTTGCTCTTCTTCCTCTTCTTACCATTTTCTCCACTTTCTTTGTCACATTGCCAAGAACTCGGTGTTTTGAATTCGCTGCTGCCACTACATTCCTTGGAATGGCATCTTTTAGTTCTGCTCATGCAATTGTTTTATTGCAGTTAAGCATCCATCATAGAATTAGCAAACTTTTGTTGTTGTTTCTTTTTCTTTCTTTCTTTCTTCTGGTGTTGCTGTGTGGTTAAGAAGTTGGCTTCCCAACCACATGGTTCTGGGTTCAGTCCTACTTCATGGCAATTTGGGCATGTGTCTTTCACTATAACCTTGGGCTAACCAAAGCCTTGTGAGTGGATTTGGTAGACAGAAACAGAAAGAAACCCATTGTGTGTGTGTGTGTGTGTGTGTGTATCACCATTGCTCGACAACCAGTGTTTGCATGTTTATGTCCCCATAACTTAGTAATTTGGTGAAAGTGACCAACAGAATAAATACCAGGCTTAAAAATTAAGTACTGGGGGTCAATTCGTTCAACTAAAAAAAATTCAACGTAGTGTTCGAGCATGACCACAGTCAAACGAGTGGAACAAGTAAAAGAATAAAAGAATATGCAAAATGCCTTGCAAATGAGAGGCGTAACAAGGCAACCTGGATGAGGTTTTAGGAGAGTCATTTGAAGTGATTCTAGCACATTCATCATCATCATCATCATCGTTTTAATGTCCTCTTTTCCATGCCTATATGAGCCAGATGCAATTCATTGGGGCAGAATTTCTATGGCCAAATGCCCTTCTTGTTGTCAACCATCACCTGTTTCCAAGCAATGGTCAAATATCATCATCATCATTTAGCATCTGTTGTCCATGCTGGCATGGGTTGGACGGTCTGACCAGGGCTGGCAAACTGAGGGGTTGCACCAGACTCTAGTCTGATGTGGCATGGTTTTCTATGGCTCAATGCCCTTCCTAACGCCAACCACTCCAAGAGTGTAAGGGGTGCTTTTACATGCCACTGGCATGGATGCCATTTGCGTGACACTGGTATCTGCCACGACTACAATTTTGCTTGGTTAGTTGGGTCTTCTTGTCAAGCACGACATAATGCCAAAGGTCTCAGTCATTGCCTCTGTGAGGCCCAACACTCAAAAGGAGTTTTTCACATGCCACTCACATCAGCCACTTTGCTTCCATGAGGCCCAATGCTCAAATGGTGCTTTCCACATGTCACCAGCACTGGTGCCAGTTATGCGACACCGGCATCAGCCACGACTACAATTTCACTTGGCTTGACAGGTCTTCTCAAGCACAGCATATCGCCAAAGGTCTCGGTCACTTGTCATTGCCTCTGTAATATATGTGTGTGTGTGTGTGTGTGTGTGTGTGTGTGTGTGTGTGTGTGTGTGTGTGTGTGTGTGTGTGTGTGTGTGTATATATATAATATTGACATTATATTTGTTTCTGTAAATGGTCAATATTTTTATTCCAGTTCTCATACAGTGTTATGTGATCCATGTCATAATATGTGGAAATATGTAACATATATATCAATCAAAGTTTTACTGATCTCCTTTTGATTTTGGAATACTACACTAGCCAGGTCCTGACATGATGTCCTAATAAGGTGATGGCCACGATTAAAATTATCCTCTCTTTCTCTCTCTCTCCGTTTCCACCCCCACCATACACACACACACACACACACACACACACACACACATGTCAAACAATGAAAATGAGTGCTCAACACCACATTAGTGAATAAAGATCCTTCATTTGTATATTAAGGCTACCATTGGTTTCATGTTAAGAAAATATCTTAATATCCTAACTATTTTTCAAGCTGATCACATGGATGAATGGTGTTTGTCTATATTTGGGATTAAAACACACACACGCAATCTGGGGAAAAACATGGGATGGTAACATCTGGAATGTCTCTGGTCAGAGATTCATTTCATCATTGCTGACCTTGGGCAGCTGTTACCACCACTGTTGCTGCTGCTACTACTACTATTACTACCATCATATGTGATGTTTTTTGTTTCCTTGAATTTTCTTAAATCATTTCGTTTGTCATTCCATCGTTATTGATGCAGTTTTATGTGATTTTTACCATTATTTTGGTACAAAACCTCTCTTTTATAGTATCTTATTCTTTAAGTATTTCCTTCCCTGTTTTGTCTTATTAAGACTTTCACCTGATTATATTTATATTTTCCAGGTAAACACGATATGTTGGAATGATACTGGACAATATATTCTGTCAGGTTCCGATGATCAATATTTGGTTGTTACCAATCCCTTTGATGGTAAAGTAAGTAAATTTAAATTGGCTTCATTGTATTTTTTGTTTAGTTATCCTTTACTCTTCCCTGCACACCTCCAGGTCAGCCTTGCTCCAGCCAGCCGACCTCTGACCGAAAATATTTCAGTTAACATAAGGTTGGCTGATGACAGGAAAGATAAAACCTGCTTTGTAACTCACTGGTTCTGTGTTCAATCCCACTGTGTGTCCCCTTAGGCAAGTGTCTTCTACAAAAGACTTGTGCTGACCAATGTCTTGTGAATGAATTTGGCTCATGGAAAGTGTGTGGAAGCCTATCATGTGTGTGTGTGTGTATCTGTGTTTATCCCTCACTCACACCACTTGACAACCAGTATTAGTTTGATTTATCAAGATAAATAGCGCATGACCTTGCAGGCGGGGCCCAGTTAGAATTTTCTTCAGGTTGAGTAGCCCATCCCGCTCAAAAGGTCCCTGAATCAGGTTTGTTTAAGGATGATGAACAAAGCACCCATGTTTCCAAAGGTGAATTATTCAAACCCCAAAGAATTCCTCTCAACACATGGCTATGATGCTCCCCCACTACTTCTGCTCATGATCAGCGAAGCACATATCATCAGCCATTAAGAGATATGCTCAACTGGTTAAGTAAGTTCAAACGTGGTATTGATCAGGATATTTGCTGTAGGCCATTTTTTTATACCAAGACGAAATATGTACATGATATCACTTTCATTCAGTTAAGATCAGAAGCCACGAGAACTATTATTATTATTATTATTATTATTATTATTATAATATCCCATTTGGCGCGTGCAGTTATCATTGTCTCTTTGGGGTCAGTAGATGTAGCAACACACCACGTGGTCCTTGAGTTCCATCAGCAAAGTAATTGGACGATATCTTTAGTCTAACAATGGACAGCATTACTCAAAACATTTCTGGACTCCTATGTCTTGCTGCCAGAAACCTTTTAGTTATGGTTTCTTCTTCCTTTCTTCCTCCTTCCATTTATCTCGGAGATCTTGTAAAGGTTCATCAAGTGCTGACCCTCATCATCTGACCAAGTAATTAAAATAATTAATAACAACATCTCCTTCAGTCCTTTCTGCCTTTCATTGCATCAAAAGGTTGAAGAATAATTCTTGAGGACTTCTTTGATAAGTGTTGTGGTCTTGTCTTGTGACAGCACAAAGATAGTTTTGTCATCATCATCATCATTTAATGTCCGTTGTCCATTCTGGCATTGGTTGGATGGTTTGACCAGAGCTGGTAAGTTGGGGACCTTCACCAGACTCCATTCTGGTTTGGAATGGTTTCTATGGTTGGCTGTCCTTGGTAATGCCACTTATTTTACAGAGTGTAGTGGGTACTTTTACAAGGCACCACACAGGCACTTTTTGTATCTAGATTGTCTGAGAGTCAATCTAGATACAAGTATTTGGTGCAAATGTGAATAATATTTCCTTTCTCTGTTTTATTTGTTTTGTTCTATTTTCAGAAAGTGGCATCCATCCGATCAGGTCACCGAGCCAACATCTTTAGTGCAAAGTTTTTACCAAATTCTCATGACAAAGAGGTAATCATTTCACTACATTTTGTCCTGTTTTTACATCCATTTTCCCACTGGATTGATTTTTCTGATGAAGCAACAATTTTTTTCTACATAATTTTTTTACTGTTGATCTGCATGTTCAATTATTGTCTCCCAATTCAGTTCATTATTGAATCCAATCATATTACATCACAAATGGTCCTTTATCTTTTCAATGTTGCTCAGCCATATTGATCTTCTACTCTTGTCACAATGTTGTGGCCTATCTATTTAAAAATTATTTGATACAGTGGAACTTTGGTTCTTAATTGTAATGTAAAACTGACATTTCACTATTGATATTGTTTTTATTTATACAAAGAGAAAACATATTTGGTTTGAATGTTATTGAAAGAATCTTTTTCTTTTTGCTTTTCTTTGTTTCCAGGTGATCTCTTGTTCAGGTGATGGGAAAATTTTCTACACCCGTGTCGACCGAGAAGACACTTATGGCACCCATTGCTTTGACTGTCACTTTGGTACCACTTATGAGGTTTGTCCGCTCTAATGATATTCTTGGTTGTCACTTTGGACCACGAATGCATCCATTTTTGATGTGCATCATTTTGTTGCTGTATAATTGTGTGTGTGTGTGTGTGTGTGCTTTGGACTACAGCCTCCACTCACATCATAGGCTCCACTCATACTCTATCTCATGATGCTATGTAAAGCAGTGTGATACATTCAGAATGCCTAAAATTCGATGACTGGCACCCGTGCCAGTGGAGTGCTAACAGCACCATCCGAGTGGGATCACTGCCAGAGCAGTGATCTTGCTCCCGTGCCGGTGGCACGTAAAAAGCACCCATGTCTATATGCATTAAAGTCCCTGTGTATTTCTGTCTCCTTGTCATGACATTTTATGCATCTCTCTCTCTCTCTCTCAATCTCTCTCTCTCTCTCAATCTCTCTCTCTCTCAATCTCTTCCCCCTCTCTCTGTCTCTCTCTCTCACACACACAAGCAGTGTTTTTTGTTTGCAATTTTCCATAGAAACATGTCTGAATTAGAGGAAAATATTTCCTTTCTAAGAAACAGGTAAAGATTTCTGAAAGGAGGAACATCTTCCTCAACAAATCCTGTGTGACCCATGCAAGCATGGGTCTGTGGATGTTAAACCTATGATGATGATGATGATGATGATTATGTATTTACGAATGTATCTTTTGTAGGTTGTGGTTGTCCCCAATGAAGCTTCCACCTTCCTCTCTTGTGGAGAAGACTGCACTGTTCGATGGTTTGACCTTCGTATGAAAAACAAGTGCCATAAAGATGATTGCCGAGATGTGAGTTAAACAGACTTCATTCAGTTGGCTGATTTTATTATGTAAAGATCTAAAATTGTCAAGTAATTTGCATGTGGGTGGTTGGTGGGGGCAGAGATGGTGATTTGGGGGATGCAAATTGTTGTTTCCTTCTATAAGCTAAACAGTATTGAGGAGTCGTTCTAGTGTTGAGTCTCTCTCTTCTGCTCACCCTTTGCAGCACTGACGACAGGATGAGCTGTTTAGCTGACACTTATCTTTATACGTGTAAAGGCATGTGGCTTAGTAATTAGACTATTTGACTTCCAAATGCAAGGTCATGAATTCAATACCCGGTGGCGCATCATGTTCTTGAGCAAGACACTCTATTTCACGTTGCTGCAGTCCATTCAGCTGGCAAAAATGAGCAGTACTTGTAATTCAAAGGGGTCAGCCTTATCACACTCTGTGACACACTGAATCTCCCTGAAAACTACATTAAGGCTACGTGTGTCTGTGGAGTGCTCAGCCACTTGCACGTTAATCTCATGAGCTGGCTGTTTCGTTGATTGGATCAACTGGAACCCTCATTGTCGTAACTGACAAAGTACCAGTCAGTCATCTTTATATTTACCCCTGGTTCCTCAATCTATGGAGACAGACCAAAACAATGGAAACTTTTCTGTTTTCTGAGATTAACAAATTAAAACAAAATGTTTTCTGTGGATGAATGGAATCTTTTATTGGTAAGACCTACTAGTTGTCTGTCTGTCTGTGTCTGTCAGAAGAATATTATTATTTAAAATATTGTTTAAAGCTTCAGCATTTAACCCAGTCATACCTGACTCAAATATTCTGTTTTATGTTAAAATTAGCTTTACTGTGTCATTTCAAAAATAAACAATCGCATCATTGAAATCTTGAAGCTACGAGATAATCCCATGATTAATTCCAAACAATGTGAATAAATAAGAATTAGATTTGACAAAGTCATCTGAAAACTAAAGGGTTCACATTAGAAATAAAAAGAATTATGAAATAATTATTGATACGTCACAACATTTAGTAGGCTGACTGTTGCTTTCATAATGGTCGCACTAATGTAGATTTGAGGTTTTGCATATTTTTATTAACTTGGTACCTTACAAATACATTCCCTACTTTTAGGTAACTTTAAATAAAACCCTTGATTCAATAGCACTGTGTACAAACTCTATACTT
The DNA here is from genome assembly GCF_046866305.1 of Octopus bimaculoides. NCBI lineage: Eukaryota > Metazoa > Mollusca > Cephalopoda > Octopoda > Octopodidae > Octopus > Octopus bimaculoides. The sequence continues at coordinate 30,106,590 of NC_142937.1, forward strand.
GGAATGACCAATTTTAAATACTATTGGATTTTACTCACAAGGTATTGGAATCTTATATATATGTATACCATTCTGCCTAAATAAGGGATTGCAATATCCCTGCATATCTCACATCTATTTTCATTCCTCCACTTCACTCTCTATTTCGTATCTCATCTAAATTAACTATTGCTTAACCATTTTCTCACACTGTCTCTGATGAAGGGATATAATAAATATCCTGGAAACAGCTGTAAGACCTTCTCTTTATAAGTGTTCTGAAATCTTTCACAGCCTTGGATTTTTATCTCATTCTGAAAAAAAATTTTTTTTATATATACACATGCTGATATATGACCTGTGCTGGACCCCTTATTCGCATAATCACCGAACCTGGAGCTTAACTATGGTCTATCCATAGCACTTACTCAGCATTACCTGACACCTTTGAGTCTTACTGACACCATTACCTCTCATAACCTCCTATATATATATATTTTTTTTTTTTTTTTTTTTCCCTTTATAGTCATCATAATTTTTATCATTTTACACCCACCCCTCACATATACATAAACACACACAAACAAATGTGCATATATAAGTATATATATATATATATATATATATATATATATATATTTATTTCGAGCGTGGCCGTTTTCGTGCGGGTGACACGTAAAAGCACCCACTACACTCTCTGAGTGGTTGGCGTTAGGAAGGGCATCCAGCTGTAGAAACTCTGCCAAATTAGATTGGAGCCTGGTGTTGCCATCCGGTTTCACCAGTCCTCAGTCAAATCGTCCAACCCATGCTAGCATGGAAGGCGGACGTTAAACGATGATGATGATATATATATATATACACACAAACACACACACAGAGAAAAGATGAAAAACGCAAAAGATTTGTTTTACAGGATTAAGGAGCATATTAGAGTTATAATAAAAAGATATTATATAATTTTGTACAAATTAAGATTTTGTTCTTTTAACATAATTAAAGTAAGAACTGGTTTCGCATTGCTCATCAAACTAAGGGTTGAACTAATAGACATATTACTAGGGGGAAAAAAAAACATGTTACTAGGGGAGATAATTGTTCACTCATTTATTTTATAGTAAAGGGGAGGTAATCTAATTTTTATTGTTTGTCTGTCTTTTATTCTGCCTTATGTCTTACAATAAAATGGGTAAATCTTTTATTTTTAATATGGATTCATATTTAATTCTGGTTTATATTTTTGGATAAATGAGGCTTCTTTATTCAGTCTTACTTGTGTTGAGGTTCAGAAAGCAAGTTGATAAAATGGGAAAATTACAAATTGTGGCCGTAATTGTTCTGCATATTCGTCAATGAGATATATTTGGTGATATTGTGGGAAGGATATTTGTTGTCTGTGGACCGTACATCTCTGTCTGATCGACATTCCTGTCAAACCAATATAGTTTCAATGGCAGCCCAAGCATCTGATTATGCAAATAAGGTTTTGGGAGGCGCAAGTGAAGTTAGATTTGATTTTGAATATTTGCCCTTGTCTGAAATGGAATTCCAATCCTTCTAACAGATTGGGATATGTTCTGCAATTAGGGCAACCACACTTTTCGACTCTTGTGTCCTTTGTTCTAGAGAATAATTTGGCATTTTTGTGGATCTTCTTTAATATCTTAGGTTGTTTGCTGCTCTTAATGATTTTATGGTTACGTAGAATTTCCTTAAGTTTGGAGTCCTTATGGAGTATTGGGAGATTCTGGACGATGATATTAAATGCTTCTTTGTTTCTGGCGTTGAATGTGGAGATATAAGGTAGTGCTTTCAGCATAGATGTGTTGTTGTGTTTGGCTTTGCTTAATGTTTTAATATCAATTGATTTTTCACGTTTAATTCCTTCATTTATGAATTGAGTTGGATAGTGCCTGTCCTCAAGTACATTTTTAAGCTCTTGCAATCTTAGTTCTCTGGTATTTTCTTGGAGACTATGGTGCAAATCCTTTTTGCAAGGTTGAAGGGGATATTTGTTTTGATATGTCTCAGGTGACATGAGCTAAATAAGAGATATTGTTTAGTGTCTGTTGTCTTGTAAAAAATGTCCGTTTCTATTTTTTTGTTTATTTTTTTAATCAGTATGTCTAGGAGCAGGAGTTGCTCTTGGTTCTATTGTGAATTTTATGATGGTGTTAATGTTATTGAGAAGTTTTTTGAATTCCAGGAGCTTATCTAGGTTTTCATTCCAGAGAATGAAGCAGTCGTCCAAAAATCTTTTCCAATTTTCTTTTATGTATTGGGAGAGAGGGTTTCCAAATTTTAAAAATGACTCCCGATATATTGTTATTTCTAAAAATCTTTTAAAAGGGTTAAATATTGTTTTGTGTGTTTTATAAAAAAAAAAAAAAGATATTTTTTTTGTCGATTCATTTCTAGGATGTTATGTTATTTTGTCAACGTGCTGTAACATCAATGGCTATCAACCCCATGGTCCCTTATGAGCTGGGTATAGCCTTGTCTGATAGCACAGTGCTGATGTTTGACCGCAGGATGTTGGGAACCAGAGCTACCGGTATGTACACATTTGCTTTCTTGACATTTATTTAAACTGTTTGCAAAAAATATTAGATCTAAAACCTGTTGCCTCCTTATAATCACTGACACAGGATTTATTGCTCAGATAGGTCCTGTGACATTCTGTGCTATGCTGAATCTCCCTGGGAATTACTTTAAGGGTGTATGTATCTGAGGAGTGCTCAACCACTTGTACATTAATTTCGTCTGTAGGTTGTTCCGTTGATCAGATCAGATTGAAACTCTCATCATCATAACTGACAGTGTCAGCAGAGAACACTGTTTTCCTCAGTGTAAAACCCTGTTTTCCCTCCTGTTTACTGATTTGAGGTCATCTTTAATGTGATATACCTTAAATCATATTTTTGTGACACCAATTGTTTTTTTTTTCCTCTCTGTAAAGTGGTTGGTGTTAGGAAGGGCATCCAGCTGCAGAAACCATGCCAAAGCAGACAACTGGAGCCTGGTGCAGCTCTCCAGCCTTGCCAGCTCCTGTCAAACCATCCAACCCATACCAGCATAGAAAACAGACATTAAACGATGATGAGTACCTTTTGGAAGGGCCCCATCACAGAATCTTTTGTTTTTCCTCTCCAAACCTTGATATTTTACACTAATTGCTCTTACTTTGATTTATTTCTTGCTTTCTTTTCTCTTTTCACAGGAAACTACACAAACAAATTCACCACGGGGTTAACCTGTAGGTTCTCAGCTTCTACCCTGAAAAACCGAAACTATCGCATCACATCCCTCTGTTATAGTCCAGACGGCAAGGAGATGCTTGTTAGTTATTCCTCTGAGTACATTTATTTATTCAAGACTAGGGTAAGAGTTTTTTTGCTTTCAGTTTGATTAAATGTTGTTGTTATTGTAGTTGTAGGACGACATTGAATTACAGAATCATTAAAGCAGCAGACAAAATGCTCGTTGGTATTTCTTCTGACTCCTGTTTTGAGTTCAAATTTCCCTTTCATCCCCCAGGGGTCCATAAATAAAGCGCCTGTCAAGTGATTGGATTGATGGTAATAACTAAACCCCTAAAAACTGCTGGCTCTGTGACTAAATCAGAAACCATTATTATTTTTATTATTATTATGAAAGCGGCAAGTTGGCTGAATCATTAGCATGCCGAGTGAAATACTTAGTGGTATTTCATCTGCTGCCACATTCTGAGTTCAAATACTGCTGAGGTCGACTTTGCCTTTCATCATTTCAGAGTTGATAGATTAAGTACCAGTTGGGTGTTGGGGTCGATGTGATTGACTGTCCCCCTTCCCACAAAATCCAGGCCTTGTGCCCTTAGTAGAAAGGATTATTATTGGCGTTAGGAAGAGCATCCAGCAATAGAAACCATTGCCAAACCGGACAGGAACCTGGTGTAGCAACTCTGGCTTACCAGTTCCAGTTTAACTGTCCAACTCATGCCAGCATGGAAAGCAGACATTAAATGATGATGGTGATGATGATTATTATCATTATGATGCTTTGGTTTTGCTTTAATCTGTGAGTTTCACCCATGCCTCAACCAGAGACATTGAGGGACAACAAGGCTTTATGGCTAACAGGTGAGGTGCCATGCAATTGGAAACACTGATGTTTGTAGGGCGTCAAAAAGAACATACTGAATGTATAAGGCTGCATTTACAAAGAAAGGAATTTACATAGAATATGTGAGGTGGCCATAAATAGGATCTTTTGCAATTCACTTATTTTGGGGCTGCCAGGAATTTCGTCCCCATATTTGTTTGCTTCTCTTGATGTCATAAGTGCCTCAGTGATAATGGGTAATGTTAGCACCTCAATGATTACCTCCACCTTAGCAAAGGCGGAGGCATTGTTTTCAGTTGTGTTTGTTTGTCCATGGACAAGATATATCAAGAACCGCTGGATGGATTCGGATCAAACTTTCAGGGATGTTTTTTTACTTAATCTTTGAGAGCGGTCGGGTTTATTTTTTAGTATTCTCGTTTATGAGAGCAGTAAAGTTTATTTCAGATATTCTCATTTTAAAAATCACCTCTGGTTAATCATTGAGAAGACATTGGTGTTGCCTTGGCGGGGCTTTGCGCTCTCTGAGTGCTCTTGTTATTACTATTATTGGATGATGAATTGAAGAGGATAAACACAGAGGGAACAAACAAGGACAGACAAAGGGATTAAGTTGATTGCATCGACTCCAGTGCATAACTGGTACTTATTTAAATCTACCCCGAAAGAATGAAAGTCAAAGTCGACCTCGGCGGAATTTGAACTCAGAACGTAACGGTAGGTGAAATACCGCAGTTTTAGGGGAATGTGTTAGTTGATTACACTGACTTTAGTGCTTAACCAGTATTTGTCTCTTGACTCACATTGATCCCTAAAGGATGAAAAACAAACCCAACCTCAGCAAAATTTGAATTGGGGATGTAAAGAGCCAGGAGAAATACGACAAAACATTTTGTTTGATGCTCTAACGATTCTGCCAACTCACTGTCTTAATAAGTTTATGAAAATATCATGTTGCGTCTGTTTTGTAAATTGTTTCAATCATAATTGTCCTCGTTATTTGGCATTCTTCTTCTTCTTCTTCTTATTATTATTATAATTTAGTTTTGTTTTCTTTTGAAAAAAATATAATTTAATCCCTTAACATTTCTTCTTTTTTGTAGGGTGATGAAGGGAGAAGTACTTGTTTGATGTCTGAAGGTCTCTCCTGTGACAACGGGAACAGGCAGCCGCCCATTAAGAGGTTACGTCTACGTGGTGATTGGTCAGACACTGGGCCAAATGCAAGGCCAGAAAGAGAACGGCAATCTGGCGAAGGTAACCGAGCATTTGGCTCACACCAATTTTTCTTTCCATTTTTGTTTTTTTTGTTTTTTGATTTATTATTGTTTAGGTTATTTCCAGAACATCAGATTTTTCTTTTTACCCTCATTGTATATAAACCTATTCAAACTCATAAACTTCACTATTTTTATTATTATTATTATTACCTCTGCCTTAGTGAAGGCAGAGGTATTGTTTCCAGTCATGTTTGTCTGTGGACAAGATATCTCAAGGACCGTTGGATGGATTCGGATGAAACTTTCAGGGATGTTTGGCCTCGTGGCTGGCACAAACTGATTAGATTTTGGGATCGATCTGGTACTGGACAGGGATTCTGGATTATCTTTCCAGTTTTTTAATTTTTGAGAGTGGTCGGGTTCATTTTTAGTAATCTCGTTTGTGAAAGCAGTTGAGTTTATTTCAGATATTCTCATTTTAAAAATCATCTCTGGTTAATCATTGAGAGGACATAGGTGTTGCCTTGACGGAGGTTTGCGCTCTCTGAGTGTTCTTGTTGTTGTTATTATTGTGGTGGCGAGCTGGCAGAATGGTTAGCATGCCAGGCAAAATGCTTAGCGGCATTTCGTCCGTCCTTACATTCTGAGTTCAAATTCTGCTGAGGTCGACTTTGCCTTTCGTCTTTTCGAGGTCAATAAAATAAGTACCAGTTATGTACCAGGCTCAGTGTAATAGAATATCCCCCTGACCAAAAATTTCAGGCCTTGTCCCTATAGTAAAAAGGATTATTATTATTATTATGAAGGTGGCAACCTGGCAGAATCGTTAGCATACCAGGCGAAATGCTTAGCGGCATTTCGTCCATCTTTACGTTCTGAGTTCAAATTCCACCGAGGTCGACTTTGCGTTTCATCCTTTCAGGGTCAATAAAATAAGTACCAGTTGCGTACTGGGGTCGATATAATCAATTTACTCCCCCCCCAAAAAAAAATTTCAGGCTTGTGCCTTTAGTAAAAAAAATTATTATTATTATTATTATTATTATTATTATTGTTATTGTTATTGTTATTGTTATTGTTATTATTGTAAACCTAATCTTTCAAGATGAAAAGAGATTCTTAAGCTATTCAAGTTTGATGTGACTGATTTTTTTTTTCTTTTTCATTTCCAGGTCAACAAAGTCCTCGTACAACTATAATGCAGAGAATGTCTGATATGTTGACTCGCTGGTTGGATGGAAGTCTCCGGAACAACAATGAAAACGACCAGCCTGCCAGTGGCTTGACTGAAGGGGATTCCACTAACAATCCTACTGAATCTGGGGGTGAAATGTTAGCCACAACATCAACATCCATGCCAGCTTCGGCGTCAACGGCATCGACTTCATCTGACCGTGCTGCAGAAGGGCAAAGAGACATGACTTGCGAAGGGTCCCCTGCTGCAGCCCCTCTTGTTGAAGGTGATCTCGGTCAGATGCCAGCAAAAGTGATGCAAGTAATAAGGGATAATATTAACCCTTTCCGGTCATTGGAATCTCCCTCAGCTGCTTCTGCTTCCACTGATGTCTCCAATAATCAGGAGACTTCTTTAAAAACTGGGAAAACTACAAGAGCAGACAAAAGCACTTTACAATCTCCTCTCTGTCTGAAACCTAACAATTCTACGGAATGTCGCTCCCCTAATCCTACCTCAAAAGCTAGTGATCAGTTCTCTTTAAACACTCCTGTGTCAGTGTTACCTTCCAAGCTCTCTTTAATCTCCACTAACGATAGCAATAATGATGCCAAGAACCAGCTGTGGGGTTCTTTGGAGAAAGAAAACCATCCAGAACAAACTTCTGAAAATAATTTTATAAGTTTACCAAATTCTAGTAAAAGTAATTTACCAATATCTGAAAGCCGAGAAGCAGTGACGCCAGGTCATGTTTTCGCTGATGATACTGGAGCTTTTGAAGCTGATGGACAGAATGAAAGTTCTTCTGGACTTTCTAACAAGTTAAATACTTCTTTAAACTCTATTGATGAACAACAACAGCCTCACATAAGCCGAGAGGATCATCCTTCTCCTTCGTCTTTATCTATATCTAATTTATCTACGTTTTTCTCTTCTTCAGTTTCTTTGCCTTCTCCTTCCACCCACACCACAACTGCCACATCCACCACAACCACTGCTACCACCTCAAATACAACTACTACTACTTCCACCACCACCATCATCACCACTGCCAGCAACTCCATTGCCACCACCACCACCACCACCACCACCACTCATTCAACAACAGCACAGATGTCTTCTGTTTCTTCAATGGAATCGTCGTCTAGTACGTCCCTCTCCCCACTCCAATCCTATCTTCAACCTGTTCGCATAGAGCCTGTGATAAGTCTTCATTATGAAACGGAAGGAACCTCGAGTAGCACCATTCGCGTTGGGTTTGCTGCATTTGAAAACCTGGAAGCTGGCATTCTGGAAAGAAGTGCCGAGAATGCATCCCTAAGCCAGCTAAACACTTCGACCATGCCCGGCCAACTGGGTGTGGCAGCCTCTGATAACTCCGGTTCCACTTCAATGGAAATTGAAAAACCTAGTGGAACTAAAGAGTTGAATGCTACGTCTTCAGTGAACCATGAATCTCCTGCAAGTCTTTCATCACATTTTTGTAACCAAGCTCAAGTTGTTACTAACAGTGACCCTCCAGCACCATCTTTGTTTGGGAGTTGTGAGGTGAGGACTGAAGACGTCGATGACTGTGATCCTCTTCCAAAATGTGATATTAAACAAACAGCAGAACCAATTCCTCTCGCAAGTGGGGAGGACAGTTGTTCCATGTCCTTTGAAACTGAGACAGAAGTAAATGACAGCAAGAGCTCTTCCCACACGACATGTGGCCAGCTGGAGAAGCAGGGTGAGAACTCCGCTGATCTGCTGGCTTCTCAAAATCCTGTTTGCAACAATGAAGGAATGCTCGTTTCTACTGACTCCGATTCTAAAGACCATTCAATGAGACTTTCCACCGGCAATAATGATTCAGGTAAAGAATTATCAAAATATCTTTTCTCCTCTCCATAGGACATTATGTTTGTTTCCCTTCTTACATGGCACCCATTTCACTTGCTAAACCTTTTCCTGTTGAAATACCCTGCCTTTGTTTCAATTAATTTTCAAATAATGAAGAATTTAATAAAATGCCTTTCGTCATTATAAACCTGGTATTTCGAACAAACACAAAAGCTTGATGGATGACTTCAATTGAGATCAGTTTCAAAGAACTTTTGTTTTATAGACCAAAAAGCAGTATCAGAGGTGGGTTGGCATCAAAGGGGTCAGAGGGGTTAAGGGATGGGAGGGCTTAAGGATTTTTGCTGCTGCAGAGGAGCTAATATGGTTATAGACATTTTAGAAGAGAAGGCGGTAGTTATCAGTCTGGAGGTGAAAATAATAGGTGAACCTTCAACATCCAAAATAGGAAAGAGTGATGACAGAGGAACCAGGAGTGAGGGTGGGTAGATTAATCAAACTTAACTATGACAATTTTGAACACATTTCTTTTATATTACGCGAAATATTTCATTAATTATAATATATGTAATTGTATTCAACATGGATTAATTTCATGTTTTAGTAACGATGTCATTATGTATGAAACTTCCAACTACTGACACAGGGAACGAAAGAGTTACAAAACATTTTTGAAAAGGCACCATTTTTTAAAAATGTGCTGTGGGGGAGCGATTGCTCCTCTTGCCCCACTGGTAGCCATGCCACTGATTCTTGACCTCAATTGGGAGTTCTCATTGAAGCCTGAACAGGTTTATGTTTGCCTTGATTCTCTTGTATCACACATTTGACGTATGATATCACGGGATAATCATCATCATCATCATCATCGTCGTCGTTTAACGTCCGCTTTCCATGCTAGCATGGGTTGGACGATTTGACTGAGGGCTGGTGAAACCGGATGGCAACACCAGGCTCCAATCTAATTTGGCAGAGTTTCTACAGCTGGATGCCCTTCCTAACGCCAACCACTCAGAGAGTGTAGTGGGTGCTTTTACATGTCACCCGCAAATCGTTCTGCTCAAGATACTGGTAATAACCTTCGACAATACACAACTCTCGGCTTTACACTGTTCAAGACTCACTCACACTCTCTGCATATGTCCATTTATATTGTGGCACAGTCCATTAGGAACTAACCAATAGGGGTGTTCTATTTCCACACAACAGATTCATGGACTAAAAATTCAATTACTTACATGCATACATGATGATTGCCTCGTTTTGTCAGATGGCTACTGAATGACATTCATGGTCAGAGATCTGTCATTGAATTTAAGTGTCAAAAGCTTGCACAACACTTTTGCCATTCTCTCAGTTGCCATTGTAGGTTCCAGTGACAAGTATTGCAAGACGACAGACACTATTTAGTTCTATGTCAGAGAATATTTCTCCTAGAAGAGCTGCCTTTCCCACGGCCTTGTCAAAAATAACTGGAGCCTCCTCTACCCCTGGGAAATCTATTCAACCCATGGATGGGACCCCGGGTCACAATGGACTTAATAGTACTGATGATTAAGGGGTGACTCCATGCTCCCAAACTGGAGCCTCCCCACCAGATGCAATTTAACGTCATACCCAGGACATATGTGTATGTGAATATGTATGTATATAAGTTAATTACAATATGAAAAGTTTATACCCAGTTGGAGGCAAATTAAAAGCATCATTTACTGACTTGAACAAACATAAAACCAGACAAGTAGTGTATTTACAAACCTATTAAACCCTAATATAGAATACATTCTATACACAACCCAATTTAGCGCCTTCAGTCTATCGTCTCTTCGGCCCCATGAAAGGCAAACATTATTTTGAGAGGCAAACATTATTCCAGTGATGAGGAAGTGAACACTGTAGTGAAGAAGTGGCTCAAAGAACAGTCAACAGAATTTTATGGAGCAGGGATACATGCTCTCATTCGAAGGTGGAACATTGCCATTGAGAGAAACAGTGACTATGTTTAGGAGTAGGGATGTGATCCACAGAGGACCAGCTTCATTTTGATGTATGATACATGTTCCTCTGTTGGTAATTATACCTGTCCTAAACAAGATGGCATTACTTTTTGACTCACCCTCATAATAGCAATCATTTGCAGTAGTAGTAGTACTACTACTACTACTACTACTACTACTACTACTACTACTACTAATGAATATCTCTCAGTGTTGTTTTGTACTTTTTCTGTCTTTATTTGTTTCTTTTTTATATATATAATTTTTTTTTCTTGTTCTCCTCATAACTTGTCTTTATTTGGTCTACAGACCTCATCATTTTTTGATATTGTACTCTTCTCTCTCTCTCTCTTTTTTCTCCCTTTCCTTTTTCATCTGTCATAGCCACATATTTATACCCCAACATTTCATGTTGCTGACACAGTCAAATTGAACAGCATTCTTGGAAGATGTTGAAATTGTGATGCTATTTGGTTCACAACTGATGAGGGGTTGAGCTTCACTGTATCCATTGCATGTGTTTTTCTGTTTTACCATATGTTCTTTTGTTGTCCCCTCGCCACATTTTTCATAGTAGTAGTAGTAGTCACAGGAGTTGAAACAAAGGTAGTCAATATGAGTGTTTAGGGACAATACAAGATTTTACAGAACGAAAGTTATTTTTTTTCTCTGTTCCATTGCTTCTGTCATTCTGATGTTTAATGTCTGTTATTTCTAGATCAAGCTTGCGGAAGTTCTAGCAACTTCCCCACAGCAACAACTTCAGCTGAGAACGTTACCAACGAAGAAGAGAGCAGTGATGAAGAGTTTGTGTTCAGACCAAGTCAGAGTGGGAGTAGCACACGATGGTGAGTTGATGGTCCTTGTGATGATGACATTAAAGTTCTGGGTACTTGACTAACAGGGTACTCAGGAGATGAGGTAGAGTGTAGAGGATCTCTGGAAGTCGACCTACAGCAAATGATTTAATACTTCTAATTATATGCTTGCCATCCATCGCTGACTATGTGAGACCCAGGCAAAATCCACTTTTGTATCAGTTGCAAATTTAAATTTTCTTCTGTGCGGTCAGGTACTTTGACCAAAAAACCTTTTCTTGAGACTCTCTCTATGCCACCTAATACCCAATGTCCCTTTGCTTCTGTTACTACTTATCTCCCCCTTAATTTTTATTTACTTTTTTTTATTTAACTAAACTGAACAAGTACCATGTAGGTAATTGTTTTACCATGTAATTATACCCATTTTGCTTGAGAAGACCCATCAAGCCGAGTGCAATCGTAGTCATGGACGATGTTGGTGTTACGTAACTGTGCCAGTGGCATGTGAAAAGCACCTTTCAAGCGTTGGGCCCCATGAAGGCAAAGTAACTGAATTCCTTCTGACTGTTGGCCCTCATGGAAGCAATGACTAAGACCCTTGCCATTATGTCGTGCTTGAGAAGACCCATGAACCCAGCAAAATCGCAGTCATGGCAGATACTGGTGTCACGCAAATAGCATCTGTGCCGGTGGCACATAAAAGCATCCATTACACTCCCAGAGTGGTTGGCGTTAGGAGGGGCATCCGGCCATAGAAAGCCACGCTAAATCTGACTGGAGTCTGGTGCAGCCTTCCAGTTTACTAGCTCTGGTCAAACTGTCCAGCCCATGCCAGCATGGACGTTAAGTGATGACTACCACTGACCATGGCACTCTCTTCTCTTTGCAGTGAAACTTTTAATGTATATCTGGATAATCTGTGAGGATTCTGATGTTATTCTGCGACAAACTAGCTGAATCATTAAAGCATTGGAAGAAATGTTCTGCAGTATTTCTTCTGGCTCTTTATGTTCTGAGTTCAATGCCTGCTGAGGTCATCTTTATCTTATTGATCCCAAAAGATGAAAGGCAAAATACCAGTCAAGTTGTAAGGGGTTAATGTATTCAGCTAACCCCTGATTACATTGATTACAAAACTGCTGGCCTTTTGCCAAAATTTGAAGTCATATAATGAAGGAAGAGGAAGTTTTGTGTGTGTGTGTATGTGTGTGTATAGTATATATACACACATACACATACATGCACACAAGCACGTGCATATGTTTTTACCCCACAAGAGGCTAACTGCAGTTAATCCTGTAGCATTCAGATTAATCTGCTAAACGTATGGCTTATTCATTCAAATTGTTTTGAATTAATCCTGGATTATCTCATAGCTTTCAGATTTTGAAGATGATTGTTTATTTTTAGAATGACATTATAGGGAAGGTGTGAGAGGCAGGATCTGGTCAGTTTGAACATAAAACAGGGAGAATATTTGGGCCAGTTGTGCTCAATTTAAATGCTAACAGGTTAAAGGAAATTGTTCATTTAACATGTTTTATTGTGGCACAAAGAGATCCAAACTGAATCTTAAATGATGCCACAGTGCCGATAATTCTTTGTAGTATTGTTGTGATAACCATTTCCAAGAGATTCCTTTCTGCAACATTTCAGTGATGGCGGCAACAGCAGCGGAAGCAGCAGCAGTGAAACGAAACGAAATATTGCCAAAGCAAAACTTCAAGAATATTACCGACGAAAGAAGGAAGAACGACTCAAAGAAGAACAAGAAGCAATGAACAGGGTATTTCAAGCATCGATAAAGACCAAATTCAAGGGTCATCGAAATGCAAGAACTATGGTGAGTACCAAACAGGAAGCTGTCATTGTGCTTGTCTTTGGCAGACAGAAATGTAGTTTGTGTAATTTTAGGTGGAGAGTTTTGTTGTTGGTGTTTAGATTAAGGATAGGAGCGCTGATCCAAGAGACCTATGATCAAAGGCATTCTGGCCATGACCATCCAGATAAAGTACAGGGTGAAGAGGGATGGAGAGAGGGAAGAAGAAATGGTGCAGTAGATGGAGATTTAAAGAAACACAGAGACCCAGATATAGGTATGTCGTAGTGAAGGAGGTTGGGGTGTTTGTTGTACATCCTTGTCCCCTTCACTACTGCAACTTGGGATGAGGTGGTGAAACACAACCTTCGAACGTTGGGCCTCACAGTGGCAATGACAAGTGACTGAGACCTTTGGAGATATGCTGTGCTTGAGAAGACCCTGCAAGCCAAGTGAGACCGTAACTGTGGCCTATGTCAGTGCAACATAACCAGTCCATTTAAGAGTACCTTTTAATCATTGGGCAATAAACTGCACTTGTGAAGACTTGTTGAGTCAAGTGAAGTCATTGTCATAGCCAATGATAGTATTGCCTGATTGGCACCTGTGCTAGTAGTACGTAAAAAACACCTTTTGAGCATGGTTGTTGCCAGTACTGGTGTCTTGCCCTCATGCCGGTGGCACGTGAAGCACCCACTACACTCTCTGAGTGGTTGGTATTAGTAAGAGCATCCAGCTGTAGAAACCTTGCCAGATCAGATTGGAGCCTGGTGCAGCCTCCTGGCTTGCCAGTCCTCATTCAAACCGCCCAGCCGATGCCAGCATGGAAAGCAGATGTTAAATGACGATGATGGTGATTATATATATATGTGTGTTTGTGTGTGTGTATATATATATATATATATATATATATATATATATATATTTAATATTGTGTGGCATGGAAATGATAAAAGTTGATTTCAGGATGTTGAGCCGCAGAAAGAAAATTACAAAAGAACAAAGAAACACTGTGTTGGGGAGGAGAACCTGTTTAACCCCTAAACAAATTGATATCATGATGATTATGTGTGTGTGTGTGTGTGAAGTAGAGACATATTCCTCTCATAAACTTACCATTTATATAGAAGTCCAAGATAAACCATTCATGGATCTTTGTAGTTTGAGGTGAGCTGAAAGGAATAATAATAAAAGCCTGATGTGTGTTTGTTTGATTGAATCTAATAATGAAATGGCTGTAATTTGTTTTTCATTTGATCAGATCAAAGAAGCTAATTTCTGGAGTGATCAATTTGTAATGAGTGGGTCAGATTGTGGCCATATCTTCTTCTGGGATCGTTACACTGGACGTCTGGCGATGTTATTAGAGGCTGACCGTCATGTGGTCAACTGTCTGCAGCCCCATCCATTTTATCCAAGTAAGTGAACCAAATTATCCCTATTCTTTTAGATGCCTTCTAAAATCCCTAACCACCCTACTTGCTCTTCTTTTGTATGAGTTCTGTCTTTGATAAGGCCCTGAATGAGCTGAAATTATGATCTGGTTTTTGCTGCCAGTTGTAACCATTTCCTTAAGTGGTTCATGCTACTGAGAAAAGCAAAAAAACAAAAATGAATGTTGCATGCAACCTCCTTACTTCTTTCTCTCTCTAACCAGAGACCTTTCATGTCTTCAAAAAGAATCATCATCATCATCATCTGTCCATTTTCCATGCTGGCATGGGTTGGACTGTTTGACAGGAGCTGGCAAGCCAAAGAGCTGCACCGGGCTCCAGTTGTCTCTTTTGGCATGGTTTCTACAGCTCGATGCCCTTCTTAATGCCAGCCATTTTCCAGAGTGTACTAGGTACCTTATTTATTCCTTATTTTGGATCTGGAACAATACCATAAATGTAGATTATTTGCTCAACACTGGCCTGCCTGGAAGACTAGATGCTAAAATAACAATGGCAGTGATGAAGAATAGTTTTCTATGATGACAATACAAGAGATCTCCTGGAAATGTGGTTTCTTTAGAAGAATGTGATGAGGATGTTGCATGAGGAATTTCCTGCAATGCTTATATTCCGTTGCATCTGTTTCAGTCTTTGAACAGCAGCCATGCAGACCAATGTCAAGGTTATAACTGAAGCTTTTGGAATATCATTGCAGTTATAAATTTTGTATGGCCCTGATCAAACCTACCCATAATCAGAGACGTTCGAGGCATGACCATGGCATATATAGGACTGAGGTGGGGGTGTTTGGCTGTTAATTTTAGAAGACAAAATAACTTGTGGTATTTACTTAGGATTTGAACTCAGAACAAAGACACAACCATAATTGACTTTGCTTCGTTTCATTCAATTATTTCCTGTTGCTCATAGCTGAGTGTTGGAAGGTCTTATCCAGAGTGTAGGTCATGTCATCCAGCACAGAAAAAAATGTGTGCTGATGTCAGAGTACAGCTAGTCTTCGTCCAAGAATGTCTTTTATACTGGATTAGCTCTTTGTTCTTCCAACAGGCTTTAGAATGTCTTTTGTTTGGTGCAGTTGTGAAGAAAAGCATTGATGAGAATTATAAATATTTTTTTGTTTTTTTTTTCTATCTTAATCTCTTAATCCCAAATCCCATTCTTTACATTGCTTGTCTTCTGGGAAGACATTGTCTCTTAATAAGGTATGCTGGAGTTGTTTATCAATTGTGCTATCAGGCAGACATGGAACATAATGTTTTCGAAGGAACCAGAATGAGACCAAATTAAATGTTGGTTGGTCTAAAAAATCTTATTAAACTCTTCTTTGGGTGTTAGATATTTTGTTTTATTTCTGATATTCCTCTTCTGTACGTTGTTCTTGTGTTCTGTTAGTTTTAGCATCAAGTGGCATAGACTATGACATCAAGATCTGGCAGCCTTTGGAAGAACATCCAAATTTTGATGAAGTTAAAGCCGAAGAGGTAAGCGGTCTCTAAATTTTTAGCACAGATTAAATTAGATTATTGCAAACGATGCTTTGATGAATTAATATCTGGTTAATTGGTGTCAGATGTTGGAAGGATTGTGAAACATTTCAGAGCTGTAACTAGTTTCATACTTCATTGTTCCAAGTTCAATTCCAATAGGTTCACTATTATCTGAATGTCTTTGAGGACGAATTGAATGTCTTAAAATCAAATCAATCAACTGTGTTACTTCGTTTCAAGAATTAGTTTAATGCCTTGACCAAATAAAAAAAAAGAAAAGTGATTGATGTAATTGGTGTTCTAGAAGGCTGTTGACCAAAAGGTACTGAACGAGCCATCTTGTTGGCAAGTTGGAGGTACCATGGGATGATGTTAATTTATGATTGAGAAAGGTACTACAAAGGGAGAAGCAAAGAGATACACAAAACCAGAATTATTAATCAACAATAGTTACCAATGGAAGAATTTTAGCAAATAAGGGAATGAGACATTTGAAGGAATCCTGCTCTCTCTTTGTCTACCTGGTCATTCGGCCAAGCAAAAGTTTTTGTGTTGCTTTTTTTTCTTGTTCAGTTTAAGAACAATTAGAAATGTATTTTTTTGTTTATTTTAATTTTATTGAAATTCTTTAAGGAATCAATGTTGCTTAGAAAAATGATTTTTTTTTTTTTTTTTTTTTTTTTTTCAGATTATGCATCGGAATGAAATAATGTTGGATGAAACGCGAGACACAATAACGGTACCAGCTGCATTTATGCTGCGTGTTTTGGCATCTCTCAACCAAATTCGTTCTGGTAAGTTCACACCCTGAAGACAGCTTCTAGAGCTTAGAGCTTTATTTCATACACCTTGTCATTCATGACCACCACCACAAACTTCAACAATGCTTATAAATTATCATGAAGTTAACAATGCTGCCTCCGTATAATTGGTCAACCTGCTAGAAATAATACATCTGCCATCTTCAAGAGAGGAAGGGGACATTGGATAAAGTAGTCCTATATTCATGGGATGAAAATAAAATGAGATGGTCACATTTGGAATGTTTTTTCTGGCTCAGAGCTGATTAGGGTGAGTTAACAAACAATAGAGGAGGCGCAGTGGCCCAGTGGTTAGGGCAGCGGACTCACGGTCATAGGATCGTGGTTTCGATTCCCAGACTGGGCGTTGTGAGTGTTTATTGAGCGAAAACACCTAAAAGCTCCACGAGGGGATGGTGGCGAACCCTGCTGTACTCTTTCACCACAACTTTCTCTCAATCTTACTTCCTGTTTCTGTTGTGCCTGTAATTCAAAGGGCCAGCCTTGTCACACTGTGTCACACTGAATATCCCGGAGAACTACGTTAAAGGTACACGTGTCTGTGGAATGCTCAGCCACTTGCACGTTAATTTCATGAGCAGGCTGTTCCATTGATTGGATCAACTGGAACCCTCGATGTCGTATGCGACGGAGTGCCAACAACAACAAACAATAGAAATTACAATAGTCAACTGAAGAATTCAATCCAGACAGGCCACTGTGATCACAATTTTGTGGAGGACATTGGTTGTGTGGGATCTGAGAACTGAAATCCTGACTGGTGACAGGCACCAAATGATAGCAGCTGGTCAGGCTCCTGTCTTTGTTTATCTTCCCATTTTCTATTCTTTAAACCAGTTATAAACAAGTAAAACTTGTAAATAGATTTATTTACTGCATATATTTTTCATTATTCTTTTATTTTGAACGTGAGGAAGAAAGACACACTGTTGAAATATTGTTTAATAAACAAAATCAACATGTCACTTTTTATCTTATTACAATATCATTTCTTTATAACTGTGTAATTTTTCTATTTTCCATGTTTTCTTCTTTTTGCAAAGGTCGAGCATCAGGACGAGAAGATCAAAATTCTTCACGAAGAGATACTGGTGATAGCGAGAGTGAAGAATAAAATGCAAACCTCTTCTGCCAATCAATGTCTTTCAGTTGAATTCTTCAAGGACTGTAAAATCCTCACCAATCATCACTGTCTTTTTTTTTTTTATTCAACTAATTTTCTATGATTCTTCTTTCCACCTCTCTGTCCATATTTGGTGACAACAAATAAGAACAAAAGAAAAACTGTTTTAAACTGAAAGCTGACAGTTGTCAGAACTGTAAAATAGTTGAAAACTGTAGCTGCAATACTAAACTCCTCTCTATTTAGCTGTTATTTTTTTATAACAAAGGATCTGTTTTCTTTTTTTTAATCGCTATTATTATTATTACTACTATTATCATTAAAAACACAATCACTATTATTATTATTATTATTATTATAATTTTTACAGTGATGGATATAAAAGGTTTAAGGACTTCTGAGTGGGTTTGAGTGATATTTTTGCCCTTTCATATAATTAGTAGTTCCTGTTTGATTTATATTTTTATTATTTTTCTAACAGAGACCTCTTTGTTTATTGACGGACTTTTCTTCAGTTTCTGTTTGATTTTAGACCCAGTTTTTAGCAGTTGTGTTCCATCAATGCTTTGATGCTTATGTTTCCCAACTGAGGAATATTATTACTAAGACAATATATCAATTGACAAAGGAAAGTTGTTTTTCTTCAAGACTTTTTGCTACATTTTTGTTAATACTCTCTGTTTTTGTTATCAAATGACAAATTTTAACCTTGGTACCTCTTCAAACCAGCTCTAGATTTAGTTTATTTTTCTTTAAAAAAAAGCAAACAAAACAAACCATAAACTTTGAACTATTATTATTATTATTATTATTATTATTATTTCTGTTTTTTTGGTCAATATAAAAACCGTGGCATGTTTTTCTTTAAAGAAATAATTTTTTTATACACTTTCATCTGCATTCATCAAACTCAGATTTGTGCAGAGATTAAAAAAACAAATCTTTTTCTTAACAACAGTGATAATATTTCTTAATTAATCTCAGAATGTATACAAATAATATATATATATACATTGCAACTACATATTTCTTTTAACTGCAATAAACCATTTTTTTTTTAAAGCCATGTACTATGACTTTTTCCTTGAGAAAAAAAAATCTCTCATGTCTGACCTTACTCTAAAGCACTCAGCCATCAACCTTTTTTTCCTATTCTCTTTCATAATCACTTTGTATGTTGATGCTACATTTCTCTCTCTCTCTCTCAGTGTTTCTAGATGGGCAAACCATGTATTTACCCCTTCAGCAAGACACTCACTCCTGCCCCTCAACCATAATTACTTATCCTTCAATACTATACCCCACTTAATTAAGTGGGCTTTGTTTTGTGGGGACTGGGTGAACTCATCAATGGTGACATCATGAAGAAACTCCCACTACAATTTTTAAGGTAGTTAGTGGTAGGGAGGGTACCCAGCTGTAGAAACCATTACCTAAGTAGATATGTAGATATATATATATAGTTCAAATTTATAGAAAAAGACAAAGACTGGTGTAGGAACAACAAGCAGGAGTTTTAGTTTAATACTTGGGAAAAATCGGAAAGTCTTTTATGTTTTGAGCCTACGCTCTTCAACAGAAAGGAAAAAAATGGAGAGAGAATGCCAGACCATCCAACCCATGCCAGCATGGACAATGGACATTAAATGATGATTACTGATCTGATAATCTCGGGCTGGCAGGATTTGGTTGTTTTATAGCCAAAGCTGTATCTGGTACAAACATCTGTGACATAAGACTATGAACTGAAAGATTCACTTCTTGACAGGAATTACCTGCCATCCTTAATCAATAATGGAATTCAATAAACTCAGAACTTCAGTATCTGGGATCTTAGACAAAGCAAAACAAAGAAACAAGCCGAAATCGAAAATCCCACAATACATCTCCACCAACAACCCTCAAAACAATAAAATACTCAGAATAAAATGAGCTTTACATTAGACGAATAAAAAAAAAAACCACCTTAGGCCAATGAATGACCCTGGATAAATTGCAAATCAAAATACAGAAGAATAGGAGTCGGTGAAAAGACACACATGGGTAGGTCTCACTTTGGGATGTTTTTTTCCCCCTCTCTATAAATTAGATGGTAATATGACTCAACTCCAACACATTAACAAACAATTACGAGAGCTGCATTATTTGTGAAGAAGAGGTCCAGGACTTTTAAAACATTTTTACCACTTTCTCTTGTTTGGTGGAATACTATTTGCTTCATAAAAGCATATTTGTTAAGGTCAAGCAGAGACTCTACCTGTCTCTGCTCATGTAGTGACATACCTGAGAGGAGATGACCCTAGGGCCACACAATGTTGGGGAGTTTGAATTCTCCTAGAAGTAAGTGAAGGCTGTCATCTCGGATGGTTAATACACTTCCATCATTTTGAGGCTCTTTTTGAATGAGCCCCCAAGAGTTGGGGTATTTGGAGGGCAATATGTATCAGGGTGCTCAGTAAGTAACTGTGTTTTTACCAGAAAGGATACAAATACAAATATAAACTACATTTATCTGAATAGTTTTAATCAAGAACATAATCACCATCGTTTTCGATGACTGCAGCCCAACAGGAAAGTAACTTTTGTATGTCACGCTCAAAGAAACCTATTTCTTTTGCAGAAAATATCTATATCTATCTATCTATCTATCTCTATATATAGTAACGTTTTTTTCCCCACTATAACATGGCTGTTCTATAAAGAACTATATTATTACATTTTAACCCCAGGAAAACATCTTTTCCAGCTGCTTAACAACACACAACCTGTGGGTGCGATATATTGTAAGGGAGCAAATGACTCCCCTCCAGCTTGGCAACACCAGTAGAGTATGGTTTTGGGGTCTTTACCCTTCATCAGTACTGGATACCTGCCTGCTAGAGATAGCAGTCAATCGTTCCTACTCACAATATATAAACAGAGAAGTGGCAGAAAGCTGCTGATCTCGTAAACAGCAAATGTAATCACATGGTTCTTTATAGAACAGCCATGTTATAGGGGCAAAAGAAACGTTACCGTCTAATATTGTTATTACTTATATCTCGTTTAGAGGTTTTAGAACCAGCTATTTTGCTTGTTATATCGGGCTTGAGGAGACCTATTGAGTCAAGTAAAATAAAAAATCAGAATCTCAAATCAAAAATAGAATTGTAGTTGAGGCCAATGCCAGTGCCGCCTGACTGACTGACTCCTGTTCTGGTGGCGCATGAAAAGCACCATCCAAATGTGGTCAATGCTAGTACTCCTGCCCCGACTGGCTCCTGTGCCAGTAGCATTTAAAAAGCACCATCCGAACGTGGCCGATACCAGTACTGGTTGACTGGCTCTTGTGCCGGTGGCATGTAAAAAGCACCCACTACACTCTTGGAGTGATTGGCATTGGGAAGGGCATCCAGCTGTAGAAACATTGCCAGATCAGATTGGAGCCTTGTGCAGCCTTCGGGCTGGCCAGTCCCCAGTCAAACAATCCAACCTATGCCAGCATGGAAAACGGATGTTAAATGATGATGATATGTATGTATATATATATATAAAATGGATGAATGAATAATCCTTTGTTTACAGTTAACATGGAAAATTCAATAAACATACATGGACATAAAGAAAGAATGAGGAGATTTAACAAAAACCTATGGAATTTCAGAGTTTATCCACTGGGTGGGTTGGTTTCCTGCAATGGCTGTGGTCAGGTAGCAAGTTTCTGACCCAAGTATTAAAAGATGTGAAGAGATCTAATAAACCGTCCTCCCCCGAAACATTACAATTTCCACCTCATGCTATTTATTCCGACTTTCATTGAACTGCTTTTATCAACAGACATAACATCCTTAAATTCTTGAAGCTCTAGGGAGGAGGGGAGTTTTGCTATTCCCTGTGCGTGATGCTGTGATGTTAATTCAAGTGACAAGAGAAACAAAATATAAAAACAATAATTGAATAAAAAAAAAATAATAAAATTTATTTAGAAGATATTTTTAAAAATATTATTTAAAAGATATATCTCATTTAAAAGACACATTTATATATATATATATACATATATATATATATATACACACACACACAACACATAAATAAATGCATGTGGGCATAAAAAAAATGAATCTGATGATATGATAAAATTATAATAATGTTAATTTTTCTATTTTTGGTTTTTCTTTAGAAAAATAGATGTCTCTGTTGTTGAGTGTAACTTGTCTGTTTGTCAACATGTAAATACCGGAAGCATTGACTCGGCAAGTTCTTCCGGTGGCGGCAGCTTCCACTGAACTTTCCGTCCGTATTCATAAAGATTTTTAATGACATTCTTGATGTGGTTTTCGCCTTTCTTGGCCATTTCCTCGTACAAGCGATACAAACGCAGGGCGCTACGTGCGTCTTCTATTGAGTCATGGGTGAAAGACTGGATATCCATTTCTGAAAATAGATTAGGCTCAGCAAATAGCTTTAACTTATCAACAATAATAAACAGTAACCCCTTTCCTGCTTCTGTTCATTATTAATTTAACCCTTTGCCATTCAGATTCCTTTGTCAAATGTGATGCTCATTTAGTCACTTTATTTTTAATTAATTATGATGTTAACCCTTTCATTACCAACCTCGCTGAAACCAGCTCTGGCTCTGTAGTACAAATGTCTAGTTTTCATAAGTTTGGAATTAAAATCTTTCACCAAAACTTAGTCACAATTTATGCTCCTAACACTAGCTTAATGATAACTAAGTTATTTTACTAATTTCTTTGTTATATTTAAAATTAATTGAAAGAAACACAGAGCATCACTGGTTTACAAGTAACTGCAACCCTGCTGGTGCTGCATAAAAAGCAGTCAGTCCACCTGTAAAGTGACCAGCATTAGGAAGGGCACCCAACCATAGAAACCATGCCTGATGCAGTTCACTGGCTTGCCAGCTCCAGTCAAACTGTCCAACCCATACCAGAATGGGAAACAGATGATGATGATGATAAATGAGCTTCTTCTGGTAATAAAAGCTGGGTCAGAGATTTGGTTCACCAAATCTCTGGAAATAAGTTGATTATGAAATCTTTGCATTTCACAAATTAAAGTCATCAATTAACAGACATTATAACAATGAAAATTAATTACAGTAATAAAAACACTAGACAAATAGGAAATAAAAAAAAGGTGTTTCTCACTAACTTAGAAAGTAGCGAACCAAAAACTTGAGTGATATGTTTCTTTGCCTCGGCTGCCGTAATAGTTCGACTGTATCAACAATTTGTTTCTTTGGGACCTACACAAAAATGGAAAATAACAAAGTATTCACAGAACATCACAATTTCTTCAAATCAGACAGTTTGAGTAAATACTAGGCAATTCCCGCTGTGAAGATTAATTGGTTGAAAGCTCATGTCTGAGAATTAGTGATCCAGAATAATCGATAAGAGGTCCTCTCAAGGCAAATCATGCAATGTTCTGTGTTTGAACATACACACACACACGTGTCGGTGGCACGCAAAAAGCACCATTCGAGCATGGTCGTTGCCAGTGCCGCCTGACTGGCTCCCATGCCAGTGGCACGTAAAAAGCACCATTCAAGCATGGTTGATGCCAGTACTGCCTGACTGGCTCCTGTGCTGGTGGCACATAAAAAGCACTCACTACACTCTCAGAGTGGTTGGTGTTAGGAAGGGTATCCAGCAGTAGAAACCTTGCCAGATCAGATTGGAGCCTGGTGCAGCCTCCTGGCTTGCCACTCCTCAGTCAAACTGCCCAACCCATGCCAGCATGGAAAGCGGATGTTAAACAATGATGATGATGATATATATATATACATATATGAGGGGAGCTTTTCACTTAGTTGATTGGCACATGAAAAATAGCAGCCAAGTCTCCCTCAAATCAAACTTTACCATTTTAAACAGAAAACACTTAATTACTCAGACACAAAAACGCTGAAAAAAATACATGTTGGTCATGGATGGACTCTTTTTGCAAGTAGGTTTTTCTTATCAAATGACATGTATGCATGTATATGTGTTTGTATAGGCATGTAACGTGTGTGCGTGTAAAAATCAATGGAATATGCGTAAATCTGAAGGTTTTGCTATTTACTGAAATGTTGATAACTCTGAAGTCTTTTTTAAGTCCATGGCCGACAAAGCAAACGCCTTGGTCTACGAGGTATCGGAGTTTCATGTACGTTGACTTGAGCGTGGTTAAATGTTTTGTGGAAACGGAAGCAATGAGATCGTCAGGTTTAATGCCGGAATACTCCGTCAGATAGTCGACAACTTGTTCCTGCATGGCGATATAGTCATCAATGAAAGGTTCACCGTGGAGAGGGCCATATCTGGATTGGGAAGAAATAGAAAGAAAAAAAACTCATAAAAATAATGACGGTTATTTATAGTTTGTGTGGGGAAATGTAATGAGATGTGGTAATGTGTAGGAGAGAGAGAGAGAGGTAGGTACAGTGATTGAAGATGTTGCGTGATGTAGAATGGCGTAAGGTTATGAAACTTGGAGCAGATAATAAAAGGATACCCACGCAATATCAGGAGAATATAGTGGATGGGGTCAATTCTTTGATTTTTTTGGTTCAAATTAGCCAGATGACAATAGTACACATCAGAATTAATGGTCTGGTTTCGTGGGAGAAGCTCATAATAAATAATGCCTTTATGATCCCACCAAACACAAAACAACTTTTTTGGCATGGATGTTCGTCTTTGGTTGCTGTTTTGGGTGTTCCTTACACAAACTCCAGGATCTGTTTCACACTATGTTTTTGTACACAATCTATTTTTCATCTCCAGTCACAAGTTCTTTAAAAAAAGGCAGGCTTTCATTCCATTTCAAAAGCATATCACAAACTGAATACTGGTCCAAGCAATGCTTTTCTGAGAGTTTGTGAGGGACCCATACATTATAGCAAGAAATGTATCCTAGCTTCACTAGATGTTCACGAGCCATACTTTTAGAAATTTCCAACTCCTCTGCAAGTTCTCTCGTCGTCATATTTGAGTTTTCTTTGATTTTTGCCATCGAAACATCTTCATCCAATTTTGAAGGTCTTCCACTGCGGCTGTCGTCTTCCAAGCTAAACTCCCCAGCTTTTAAATTTTGCAAACCACCTTCAAACAGTTGATTCACCTACAGCAGCATCATCATTACCATAATCTTCACAAATGTTTTTGCAAGTCTTTGCAGCATTTTCTCCTTTTTTAAAAAAGGAAAGCATTACAATGTGAACATGAGATTTCTGGTTCTCCATTTCAAATGTCAATAAAGGGGAATCCGAATGAACGATAAATCTATTTTTAATCAAGAACAAAGAAGAGATGCACTACCACTTCAAGCAATGCCAAAGTTTTAACTGTTTTACATTTCAGGTGTGTTCAATGAAGCGTTAAAGGATTTAGCTTGAAAACGCTCAGAACTTTCCAGATAACCTAAAATATATATACATATATTCACACACATGTGTGTATGTGTGAAACCCACATGCAGTGTTGTCATCTACTGTCAACAAATCAACTCATTTTGTACTTTCAAAGACATAAAATCCATTCCTAGCTAAAAGAAAGTAAGGGACTTCTTTATTTCACACTTGAAAAGCAAGCAAGGGTTAATGACAGGAAGGGCATCTGGCTGTAAAACAATGCCTGACTAATAAAGATTCATCTAACCCATGCTAGCATGAAAAAAACAAGTGTAAAACAGAAGAAAGAATGAATAGTATAACTCACCCTCGAACACAGGTCAATCGAGCAAGTGCAAGGTGTGAAGGTTTCAATGTAGATCGTGTTCCATCACTTTTTAGTTCTGCTTGTTCCTGTCAGAAATTGGAAACAGAAAATATTACTTACTACAATCAAAAACAACAAATTATACCAAAGATTCTCAACCACAGCTCCCAGGGCCACATGCGGCCCTCAACAATCTTCCCTCTATAAATATAATAAGTTTTTCTTTAATTGACTTACGTTTGACTTCTTTGGGCACAACCCAGGTTTTGTTGAGAGCCACTGGATTAGACACGGAATCTGTTAGTTTCTCTTAAAACATTGGGTTTAGATTTTTATTTATTTATTACACAGGTATTGAGAGAGAACATTATTTACATTTGACGGATATTTGTCCTCGTCTTGTTTGTTGTTAACACAATGTTTCGGCTGGTATACCCTCCAGCCTTCATCATGTGTTTTGGGGACATTTCGAACCTGGGTTCTCATTCCACTACACAATATGCCCACAGGCATATGGCGTAGTAGTTAAGAACGCGGGCTACTAACCCCAAGATTCCGAGTTTGATTCCAAGCAGTGCACTGAACAGCAACAACAACACCTTAGGAATGAGAACCCAGGTTCGAAATTTCCCCAAGACACCTGATGAAGGCTGGAGGGTATATTAGCCGAAACATTGTGTTAACAACAAACAAGATGAGAACAAATATCTATCATAATTCCTCATCTCTTAAATATAGAACTGTATTGAGAGAGAAGTTGGGCATAAGAGGAATTAGATGCAATGTGCAAGAGAGGAGACTGCAGTGGAGTGGTCATGTGATGCAGATGGATGAGGACAGTTGCATAAAAAAGAGCCAATCCCTCAAAGTGGAGGGAAGTTGATGAAGAAAGTGACCCAGGAAGACATGGGATGAAGTACTGAACCATACAAAGGAGATGAAAGAGGACCGAGATATGTAGCACAAGACCTGCCCACCACAACAGAACTGAGATCCTAAAACCAAGGTGCCATATAAAAAGCATTGGTGCCGGTTCCACATAAAAAGCACTCAGTATGCTCTGTGGATTGGTTGGCATAAGGAAGGGCATACAGCTGTAGTAACCAAATAAAAACAGAGCATGGAACCTGGAGTGCTCCAGGCCTCACCAGTTCCTGTCAAGATGTCCAACACATGGCAGCATGGAAAAGTGGACAGTCCA
Source organism: Octopus bimaculoides (assembly GCF_046866305.1). Taxonomy (NCBI): domain Eukaryota; kingdom Metazoa; phylum Mollusca; class Cephalopoda; order Octopoda; family Octopodidae; genus Octopus; species Octopus bimaculoides. The sequence continues at coordinate 30,133,347 of NC_142937.1, forward strand.
TCTATAATTATGACAAAATTTCATATTTAATTCTTCACTTTACTAGAAAAGTCCTGTGACAATGAATATCTGCACACACACATGCGCGCACGTGCAAGGACAATTATTTGATGAGTCAACAATCAGGAGCCACCACATGACTGCCTGATCTGCTAGAAATAGCAACCAAATCATTTTCAGATTCACTATCTGTGAAATGAATACATTGCAGTCCTAGACATACTATGATAGGATGGTCGTTGCAGGTAGCCCTCTCCTTTCTTTGATCTGGTCACAGTTGAATCCCTTTGATGTTAGGTCTGCCCAACCAGTCCTGGAGGAGGACGATGACCACCACCACCAACAACAGTTATCTGAATGTAAACCAGTAGCAGGAATAAGTAAAGGCCTTACCTGATCTAATGAGACAAACTCTGCATCCAGGGCGACCAGAGACCCTCTTTTGGGGATTTCATCTGGGGTTAATGGAATAAAGGTCTTCTCTGTAATTTTAGGGTTCACAACTCCACTTTGGTCCAAAAGAACATCTGATGTGATGGGGTTTTGCACTGGAAAAATTAAATGAGAAATCACAAATCATAAAACTAGTTGGCACTTTTGTGCTTCCATACTATAGCAAAGTATAAGTCAAGGAGGCTGTCTATAGGTCAGTCAACTTGGTAGAAATAGCAGCCAGATTGGTGTCAAATCACATTGTATTGTCTTAATAAAAGGGCACACAATACAATATGGCCCCTGGTATAAAGTAAGATGAGATGGTCATAGCTGAAACCCTCTTTCTTCATTGGTGTACTCAGTTAGCATTACTTAGGGCTAAACAGCAACTATGCAAACAATACACCACAACTATGTTTCTCAAACTAACAAGGCAGCTCTTCTACGTCATTTAATCAGCTAGAAATAGCAGTTAAATCAACCTGCTAAATATAGCAACCAAATCTCTCAAATCACATTCCAGTACATTAAAATGAGGTCTTATTGGATAATGTGGCCTTAGATAGATTGCCTGAATAATAAATGGGATGGTCATGGAATGATTAAGACACTCTAATCTTAAAACTTGTTCTGCTATGATCTTTTCTCTCATACGTTAATCCAGGGGTTTTCAACTGGGGTTCATATAAGATTTTTTTGTCAAGATTTGTGTGAAACATCATTTATATTTTTTATAATAAACAAAATATCATTATGTTTTTATACAATTCCTAATAGTATTCAACTATAAACATATAATAGGATTTTATTTAAACATTGAATGGGGTCCAGTGGAGTGAAATAGGAATCAAAGTGGTTCATGGGGTAAAAATGGTCGAGAACCACTGCTTTAAGCCTTCATCTCCAAGCATAAAAATCACCTCTCTCAGGGTTCATAGTTTTGTAAGTGACATGGTGACCTCACTAGTGCTGGTGCCATGGAAAGAAAGGCATTCGATGCACTCTGTAAAGTGGTTGGTATTTGGAAGGGCATCCAACCATAGAAACTGTGCCTAAGCAGACACTGGAGACGATGCAGTCCTTGGATCCATCAGTTTCTGTTGAACCATCCGACTCATGCCAGCATGGAACAACATGGACATTAAATGCTGAGCATGATGGTGATGATGATATCAGAAATCATCTGGGGCTAAACACCAAACCAACAACTCAACAAGAAGCAACACAAATTGTATCTATTTCTAGTGAAGGCCAAGTAGAGGCACAAGGTTTGGCTGTGTGGTTAAGAAGCTTTGTTTGCTAGCTGTGTGGTTTTGGGTTCAGTCCAACTGCAAAGCATCTACTTTAGCCACAGACCAATCAAAGCCTTGCAAGTAGATATTGTAGATGGAAACTGAAAGAAGCCCATCATAAATGTCAATTTGTTTGAATAAACCCTTGAAGGAGATGCCCCAGCATGGCCACAACCCAATGACTGAAACAAGTAAAAGCTACTCACCCGTTAAATCATAGTATTGGTTGATATTTTTCCGAGTAAAATAAATGATGCAGGGTATTTTCCAGTCCATGTCAAAATGCAAAGCTTCTGACTGAAAACAAATTTCAAAATTAAAAGGAAAATCTTAATAAAAGAGACTTTCTAAAAATTAGAGGAACAACAACAGTTCTAGGGGCTTCAAGAAACCAAAAACTTGAGAGAAAATTCTGACAACCTTACTAAATACAGTTCTACATTTCAGAGATGAGGAATTATTTACATTATTTACATTTGACAAATATCCGTCAAATGTAAATAACGTAAATAATGAACCTTACTAAATATTTACAATATTTCCCCATAGATATATTTGTGTGTGTGTGTCTGTCCCCGTCCATTTTCAATCAGTCCAATGCATATTCGGAAGATTCTGCCACACGTCAGGCATTGGTCGTCTGCTGGGACTGAAGACAAAGTGTTTGCTCTGGACTTGTGTAGTTCCTGTATTTTTTCTTGTTTCTTTGCAATCCTGTTTTGTTTGTAGAAGGTGGCACCTCTGTTGGTGGAGCTTTGCCAGGCGGGGCAGTCTTGTGCCATTGTTTCCCCAGGTGTTCACATTGATCTCAAAGCTCGTCAGTGAGGTTTTGAGTGGGTCTTTGAAGTACTTTTTCTGTCCACTTTGTGTGTTCTTTGCCTTCTATCAGTTCAGTGTAAAACAGTTTCTCAACGAGTCACATGTCAGGCATTTAAACAAAGTGGCCTGCCCCACCTGACTTGTGCTCTCTTCAGCAGTGTGTAATATGGTTGGCAGATCAGCTCAAGAGAGGACCTCTGTGCCTGGGACCTTGTCTCACCTAGTAACTTTCAACAAGTTTTGCAGGCAGTTCATATGGAAGCAGCTTAGTTTTTTGGCATGTGTATGTATGTATATATATACATATATATATATCATACATGCACACAAATATATTTATAAAAACACAATGTTTAACTATTACATGCATTTCAGGTGAATTCATAACAAAAAAATCTGTTCTGCTTTGGCCCTTTCCTATCGTACTTTACTCTTCTCTACTCCTCATTTCCTCCCCACTCAGGGGTTTGAAGTCCTACAAGCTAAATGGTGACCTTATTAATGCTGGTAGCACAACAACAACAACAACAACAAGAAAACACCCAGCACATACCATAAAGTGTTTGGTGTTAGAAAGGTCATCCAGCTGTAAAAAACAAAGACATGTCAAAGCAGGCAGTGGAGCACAATGCAGTCTGTCAGACCATCCAACCCATGCCAGCATGGAACTGGGACGTTAAATGATGGTGAAAATATATATATATATATATATATATATATATATACATATATATATATAGGGGGAAACGGTGAGAGGGTTTTGTTATCTGGGCAATAGGGTGGATGTGAAGCAGCTGTGACAGCAAGAACGAGAATTATCTGGGTGAAGTTCAGGGAATGTGGAGCGTTGTTATGTGGGAAAAGGTTCTCATTGAAGATGAAAAGAAGGGTCTATAGGAGTTGCTTGAGGGCTGCAATGCTGTATGGGAGTGAGACATGGTGTCTGAGGGAGAGAGAGAAACAGATGGTAATTTTGAGAAGGACCGAGAGAGAGCAATGGAAAGAGAAATGTGTGGGGTGAAGCTGCTTTTCAACTTTTATATTTAACTTGTTTCACTGTGGCCATGCTGGGGCACCACCTGCAAGACGTTTCAGTTGAATGAATCAACACCATCACTTCATTTATTTTCTTTTAAAGCCTAATACTTATTCTATCAGTTTCTTTTGCTGAACTGCTAAGCTATGGGGACACAAATATATCAACACCAGATGTCAAGCAGTGGCTGGGGACAAAGACACACACACACATATATCATCATCATCATCGTCATCCAATATTACGATAGGCTTCTTTCAGTTTCCGTCTACCAAATCCATTCATAAGGCTTTTGGTCTACTTGAGGCTATAGTAGAAAACATTTGCTCAAGGCGCCATGTAGTGGGACTGGCCAGACTTTTTTAGTGGGCAGTGACCCCACAGCCAAAATTTTGTTTAATGAGTTTACCACCAGAATTTTACCAGAGGGTTTAGAATCCCCCATCATCAGACTTGTATTTTGGTCAAGAGGGTTCCATGGTATCTGTGAGGTGTTTATCTTGTTTAGGTCGTGCATATGTCATAATAACAATAAAAAAGAAACAACAAAGTTACAATAAAAGAGAAAAATAAGAAGAAGAACCGAACTCACTATTTCGATTGGTGTGATGGAGAAATCGTTGAAGAGGTACCATTGGGTACAAGTGACTTTTTCTTTCCGTTGGTGGTACTTCTTGCCGACTTTGATACAGCTGACTAAATTACCTGAGGTTTTACCATCTTTGATGTGCGACACTGTGGCATAGATTTCATAATCTTTTGTGAACTCTTCTGGTGTTGCTGTCTTTGCCTGAAATTAACAGGGAAACAGTGAAAGAAAGAAAGAAAGAGAGAGAGAAAGAAAGAAAGAAAGAAAGGAAGGAAATTGATACAGATACTACAACAGGAATGGTAGATGGAAGTGCTATAGTTTGTTAGTGGGAGGAGTAAGATAAGCAGAGATGGTGGTGGTGGTGGTGGGGGCACACTGAAGGTAAGTGGTCAAGCAAGGAAGCCAGCCTGCATATGTGAAATTTCTTCAGTGATTGTACCTCCAAGTCATTCATCCTAATTATCTTTTAATGGCTTTCATTTATCATTTTAGCACTTTGCTGTTGTAAATAAATGTTGTGAATATTTGTGTATATGCGAAGGGGTCATGGCTCAGTGGTTAGGGGTGTAAGGTCTTGAGTTTAATTCCTGGTGGTGTGTTGTGTCCTTGAGCAAGACACTTTATTTCACATTGCTCCAGTCCACTCAGCTGGCAAAAATGAGCCTTGTCACATTCTGTGTCACACTGAATCTCCCTAAGAACTACATTAGGGGGTACGCATGTCTGTGGTATATTCATCCCCTTATGTGTTAATTTCACGAGCAGTCCATTCTGTTGATCAGATCAACTGGAATTCCTTCCAACGGAGTGCCCAGCCTGCAATGCCAGCTGAATGGACTGGGGCAATGTGAAATAAAGTGTCTTGCTCAAGGACACAACACATTGCCAGGAATCAAACTCATGACCTTACACCCCTAACCACTGAGCCATGGCCCCTTCGCATATATACAAATATTCACACTTGAAATAACAGAAGTTGTTGTGTGAGACATTAAGATAGTTCTTGATTATGACTTAGTGGTAGGGCAGTTGGAAATTGATTGAAACATAGCAGCAGAGAGTGAAAATTATTTCGTTGTATTTTGGGAGGGTCATTATGCCAAAAACACACACACTGGTCCTATTTCATGTCTTTTACTTTTTATTTGCCGAGACGTTAAGTAGTTAACCAATTAACTAACTGACTGCTTCATTAATCGATTCAGTTAATCACACCATCAGGTTTGTCAAAGTTTTTTTGGTGCCATTTGTACTGTCAACAATGACATGTCTTCTCTGCTTTGAATTTAATAAAAATAGGTTTTAAGAAATGTCTAGGATTAAAAAGAAGGAAAAACATTTCCTTGTTTTGTCTTCCCAAGGGTATTTGAACTCATCATCATCATCATCGTCGTTTAACGTCCGCTTTCCATACTAGCATGGGTTGGACAATTTGACTGAGGACTGGTGAACCAGATGGCTACACCAGGCTCCAATCTGATTTGGCAGAGTTTCTACTGCTGGATGCCCTTCCTAATGCCAACCACTCCAAGAGTGTAGTGGGTTAACATCAAGATCAACTCTGATTAAGTACACAACTGAAGGACAATGTCATCCTTGATATACTATGACTGAGAAAACAAACAGATAAGTTGGTCATGGCTGGACAGCTGATGAATTTAATTGATATGTTAGATTAGGCAAATCCTGTTTCTACAGTGAATTTGAGGACAGTCTTCAAATACACCACAATAAACTAGACCAAAAGTGACATGTTCTGATAGCTCTAGAGTTTATATAACAGGACATGGACAGATGAATATAAGATGTGAGATATGGACCCAGATAAGATTATGATATCGTTTATCCAGACTGAAAAACATTTGATTAGGGATTTGCAACAGAATGATCACTGGTGAGGCACTAGTGAAGTTAGGCAGCTAGAAACAGTGTCTTTAGGTAGATAAGGTTTTGCCATTTTCTCTTAGTTCCCAAAATGGTTTGGACCAATGTACAATGTGCATTTGATGTTGGAACATTTATCAAAAATGGTAGATCTGAGAAATTCTTTTACTGCACCCAGTATCTCTGCTAAAACAACACGAACAAAAGTTATTCACCAGCAGGAACAACACAGGAAGTGAATCACAAAATAATTAACATAATTTAATTAGAGAAAACCCACCGCAAATCCCTGCCCCACAACCTCACTTACCTCTTCTGTTAATCTATTCACTGAAAATACGTTGTTTGAGAGAGAAAGCCGTAAACCTGTTGGGACATAGCTGGACTGAGTATTTTCTTCGTTAAGTGAATCACCACCATCACTTGATTGATCATAACTCCTGAAGAAGACAAAGACGAATACAAGTTTAAAAGAAAAGATTTCTTACAGGGAAGAAAATATCATCCACACCCCCAACCACATTTGTTTCTTCATATTATCTTTTATTCGTTTCAGTCACTTAGACTATGGCCATGCTGGGGTACCACCTTCAATCACATGTATCCCAGTGCCTATTTTTTTTTAAAGCCTGATACTTATTCCATCAGTTTCTTGAGCTGAATCGCTAAGTCATGGTGACGTAAATACACCAAACCCTATACCAGTACCCCAGGCATTTTACAAAACAATTGAAACAAAATAAGTGTGCTTCTCCCTATCCCCCCCCCCCCCCTCGTATCTATCTTTCTTCCTCTCAATATTTACTTACTGTAAGGCGGTGAGCTGGCAGAAACGTTAGGATGCCGGGCGAAATGCTTAGCGGTATTTCATCTGTCTTTATGTTCTGAGTTGATATTCTGCCGAGTTCGACTTTGCCTTTCATCCTTTCATATAGATTAAGTAGCAGTTGCATACTGGGGTCAATCTAATCAACTGACCCGTTTCCCCCAAATTTCAGGCCTAGTGCCTAGAGTAGAAGAAAAAAAAAAGAAAAAAATTTACTCACTGTGGGTTTGGTTCATGCCGAAAGAAGCAATCTTTCCGTTTACAGAGTTTACCATAACGACACAGTTTCTTCTTTGGACTTGCTATTTCTTCCTTCTGTTCTGTGCTGTCTTTTTTGATAATCTTAGGAAAAACAAAAAGAATAGGAAAAAACCACATTAAAAATCAAGAAACCTTATTATTTTTTTCAAAGTCAAACATCACAGAAATAACAACTATGTTCCAGTAGAACCTTGGTCTATGAATTCGTTTCTGAAGGTCGTCCATCACCCGAGACATTTTATGTTAAAAAAATTTCTCATGAAACTGATTTGTTTGTAAAGTGAAGATCCACAGTACTTTAACAAGTTGCCTGGTTCCACATTCCACCCCCAACTCCAGGTCTTTCCTGGAGAGGTTCAGGATTAAGCATTAGCTACATCAATTCACTCACATATCTGCAAGAATTTGTAAATGCTATAAAAAGACATTGCTCTTAATCCTCTAATTAATAATAAAATCAAAAAAAAAAAAAAAATATAAAATTCACCAGTCGTAGTGAAGATAATTTGTCAAGGAGAAGGAAATCTCTGAAATAAAAAAACTGTTCAGCAAGGACTTGTAACCAGCTGATACTATTTTGTACAGAAAAAAATTGACTGATTCATCATCATCATCATCATCATCATCATCATCATCGTTAAACGTCCGCTTTCCATGCTAGCATGGGTTGGACGACTTGACCGAGGACTGGTGAAACCGGATGGCAACACCAGGCTCCAATCTAAATTTGGCAGAGTTTCTACAGCTGGATGCCCTTCCTAATGCCAACCACTCATACATACAAATATATATATATCATCATCGTCGTCCTGAAGGCTGTACCAGGCTCCAATCTGATCTGGCAAGGTTACTACAGCTGGATGCCCTTCCTAATGCCAACCACTCTGAGAGTGCAGTGGATGCTTTTTATGTGCCACCAGGTGGTACTGGCATTGACCACGCTTGAATGGTGCTTTTTACATGCCACCAGCACGGGAGCCAATCAGGCGGCACTAGCATCAACCATGGTCGTGTATACATATTATATATATACATGCACTCACTCATGCATATATATATATATATATATATATGATGATACATATATATAATTATGATGAGCTTCTTTCAGATTCCATCTACCAAATCTACTTTGAAGGCTTTGGTTGGCCTGTGAGAATAATAGAAGACTCTCGTCCAAGATGCCATGCAGTGAGACTGGATCTGGAACCATGTGGTAGAAGTGGTCTTCTCAACCACATAGCTATGTCTGCACACATGAGTGTGTGTGTGTGTGTGTGTGTGCATGCACAAATCAAAGACCTCTGCAGGTTAAGTCCAGCCATGTATCCATACCTGGAATGCCCCTCACCAGGGTGCATGGCCATGAAGAAGCCCTTTCCTTCTCAATGGTACTGATATTAGAAGTACCATTGAGAGGACCAAAGGCAATATGGCTCTAGCAATTCTGTGAACCAACTCTGCCCCAGAGTGGAACTTCATTTTAGTGATTGATCCCAGAAGGACGAAAGGAAAACCTGAATATTGTCACCACCACCATTATCATCATCTAAACTCTGTTTTCTATGCTGGCATATGTCGAACAGTTTGACAGGAGATGGCAAGGCTGGAGGGCTGCCCCAGGCCGCAATTGTTTGTTTCAGCATGGTTTCCATGGTTGGATGCTTTTCCTCATGCCAACCACTCGACAGTGTGTGGTGGGTGCTTTTGATGTGCCACCAGCACAAGTAGTTTTATGTGGCACCAGTGCCAATGCCTTTTACATGGCACCAGCATGGGTTTTTTTTATGTGGAACCAGCACAGGTAACTTTACACGGAGGGGGGGGGGGATGGGAGAAGGAGGCAACTCATGCGAAATAAACAAAATTAAAAGAAAGTAACAAACAAACAAAAAAATATCAAGAGTGAAAAACTCACCTGTAACTGTGTCTTCCAGAATTCTATATCACGAGGGTTGTCGAGGCCACAATTTAAGGCAATAATATCTGGAAGAGATTTTATGAGTTTTTTCTGGACCTGTAAATCACAAAGTAAAAAGAAGAAAGCATCACTATCACTATGTGTGTGTGTGTGTGTGTGTGTGTGTGTGTGTGTGTGGTGTAGGTGCACGGCTAAGTGGTTAGAGTGTTCAACTGGGCAACAATAAGCTGTACTCGTATTTGAAAGGGGCCAGCCTTGTCTCACTCTGTGTCATGTTGAATCTACTCGAGAACTACGTTAAGGGTAAGCGTGTCTGTGGGGTGCGCAGCCACTTGCAGGTTAGGGTGGCGAGCTGGTAGAAACATTAGCAAGCTGGGTGAAATGCTTAGCGGTATTTCGTCTGTCTTTACGTTTTGAGTTCAAACTCTGCCGAGGTCGACTTTGCCTTTTATCCTTTCGGGGTCAATTAAATAAGCACCAGTTACGCACTGGGGTTGATGTAATCGACTTAATCCCTTTGTCTGTCCCCTCTATGTTTACCCTCCTGTGGGTAATAAAGAAATAAAATTTCACGAGCAGGCTGTTCCATTGATTGGATCAACTGGAACACTTGTCATCATAACCAATGGAGTGCCACTTTTTTTCCTTCTTTGTGTATGTGTGTACACGTTTGTGTATGTGCATGCATGTGTGTGCACGGACTACTCACATGGGTTTGATAACGACTGCAAACACTGCACCAAGCTTGCATCACCTGCTCTGATGTTAAACTGTGCAACAAGATGTTAGAGAATGAAATGACTTGAGGAGGTTCATCTGTAAAAAAAAACAAAACGAAAATCAGTGGTTTGTGGGAGGGTGGGGTCTTTTTTATCTTTTGTTTCAGTCATTAGACTGTGGCCATACTGGGGCACCACCTTGACATGTTATTAGTTGAACAAATTGACCCTAGTACATTTATTTCTTTTAAAACCTGGTACTTAGTCGCTTGGTCTCTTTTGCCAAATTGCTAATGTTACAGGGACATAAACAAGTACTTTAATTAGGTCTGTTTATTCAGATTGTTTTGAATTAATCCTGCATTATCTCATGGCTTTGAGATTTTGATGATGTGATTGTTTATTTTTCAGAATGACATTGTAGGGTAGGTGTGAGAGATCAGATCTGCCCTGTTTGAATATAGAACATGTATGACGTTTGGGCTTAATATGGGTGGTTTAAATGCTAAAAGATTAAGTTATGAAAGGGGCCACACAGAAGAAACAGAAAATAGCAGAAGTGAGATGGAAAAGGACAACAGGAAACAAAAAAAACAAAAAAAAAACAAAGGATAGCAGAAAAGGAAGCAAAATAAGATTTGTAGATGAGAGAAGATTAAAGAAATATGACTGACCTGTGTTTGATGATGGATATGATAAGTTGGTGAGGGTAGGATAAGAGGTTCTGTGAGTCTCATGGCCACAACGACATCGTAGAAGTGTTTCAATCTCAATTCCAAACAACTGACTTACTATAGAAACTTCTGGCTCAGATTTGGGTGGACTAAGTAAAAAAGAACAATAAATATCAACATCATTTCATCATCATCATCATCATTATTATATTAATGTGAACTTTTCCATAGATGCATTGAGGTTGACTTTCTACAACTGGATGCCCTTCCTGCCAGCCCTCAAACTGCCCAAACAGCATGGAAAGCAGACGTTAAATGACAATAATGATGATGAATCTTCCTTGAAAACATGTCTCACTATTGATCTGTTTGTTATTGAAAAGATAAGGGGAAATATTCCATTGTTTGGAAACAGGTGACACTTGCGGATAGGAAGAACATCTGACATAAATCAGCCTCATTAAGTTTCTGTCAGATCCATAACAGCAGAGAAAAATGATGATGATGGTATATATTTTGCAGCGTCCTTCCTTCAAATGCGACTGCCCCCCATAAAATATTGGTCACTTCAAGATGTCATACAATGGAATCAAACCTGGAATCACATTGCTGTGAAGTGAAATTTTTGCCAAGGTTGACTTGGCCTTTCAATGCTCCAGAATTGATAAAATAAAATACCAGTTAACTACTGGGGTCAATGGTACCAGATGACCCCTTCTCTCAAGATTGTTAGCCCTGTGTTTATTAGTTGAGGACTCGGGTTTGTTCTTGTACTTGGTAGAATTTATGTGGGTAGTGGGTTGTTATTAAGGCAGCGGCTGACTGGCTGGCAGAATGGTTAGCATGTAAGGTAAAATGCTTAGCAACACTTCACCTGTCTTTACATCCAGAGTTCAAATTCTGCAAGGTCCACTTTGCCTTTCATCCTTTTGGGGGCCGATGTAATCAACTAATCTCCTCTCTCTAAATTTAATGATCTTGTGCCAAAATCACAAACAATTATTATTATTCTAATGTTTTAACCTTTACCTTTCTGGAATAGCTTCACTGCTTTGATCTAGGATATTTGCACCTTGTGGAATGTTCTCCTGTATAGGGCAGGGTTCTGTGTAGACAGGTATGGAGTAATAATCTGCTATTTCCTGCTGGCAACCTTCAACAGGAATCGCACCTTCAGGCATGGCATTCTGGTAGATTGGGCCTCGAACACAGTATTCCTGAAATTTAGAGATTTACAGAGGTTTCAGTAAATTGTGAAGGCAACAAGGGTAAAATGGCTGGACTGGTGGAGAATTTGATGGAATCAGTTCTTTAAATGAGAGAGAAAGAGAGAGAGCTTGAATAAGTAGAAATGATGAGTTAAATCAGGATAGCTAAGTATGTATGACCTGTTAATAGGTTGAATGTGGGACTGAAGAAAGAGCAATAACTCCTGAAATATGAATATACACCCATTTTCTATTTTTCTATCTTTGACCACATTGTTTCCACAGACATATTCGTAATAAGGAATGTCATAACTTTCAGTGCTGGCTCTAATTTCTAAAGAAAATCTGTAGAGAGACACTTTAAAAAGGAGACTGTATACGGCTTGTAGAGCTCTCACTAACCATTTGTATATCCTTAGTTTCTGCATTGACCACCATATATATATGTATATGCCTGTGTATATAAGATGTGGATGTGAAAGTACAGCTATATAAACTTAAGCATATATGCGTGTATGTGTATGTTTTAATAAAATGAGAAAGCTGGAGGTGAAATGTGCAAAAGAAAAGTTTGATAGACATACAGAATGAACTTGTTGGTGCAAAAAGCGTTGCCAATTCTGGATGAGGCGAGTGAAGTTTGCTTTGCCCTGCAGCTGGTCATGGTCACCAATGATAAGCTCAAGAGCTGAAGCTTCCGGAATTGTACGGAAAGCTCGGAGAAAATTATTGGCCTGCAAATGAAATATAGAATAACAGTAAAGTGTTCATGAAACTTTATCAATCAGCCATTCCCAGCAGCAACACACACACACACATATTGCTCTTTTTACCCTACTCTCTCTCTCTCATCTGCTCTCTTTATCTTACTCTCTCCTTTCTCTTCCAACTGGGGTATTCACCTATCCACTCAACAGCAAGAAGACACCTACCCATGTCCCTCTATACCTCTAATCTCTCAACTGGCACAAATCCACTCCATCTTTAATACTACTCTCCATGTCCCAGAATTTCGTCTTGCAACTTGTTCGGTGACCCTGTCAGTGCTGGTGCCACTTAAAAAGCACCCAGTACGTTAGATGGCAGTCCTGGTTTAGGACTAATGTTGCTGTAATTTAGTCCCAGGAGACATCGTCTCCAGCTGGCTATACAATTCCTTTGTTTGAAAATATAAGGACACAGATCATGTCGTATAGCCAGCTGGAGACAATGTCTCCTGTGGCTAAATTACAGCAACATTCGTCCTAAACCAGGACTGCCATGTTATGTTGGCAAACAATCTTTACTACAAAGTACTGTTGCTGAATATCTCACATAAGATTTAAAAATAATAATTTTCTAAGGCTTCTTTTAGTTTCTATCAACCAAATCCATTCACAAGGCTTTGGTCGACCATAGGTTATAGTAGAAATTACTTGCCAAAAGTTTCACACAGTGGGACTGAACTTAGAACCATGTGGTTGGGAAGCAAGCTTCTTACCACATAGCCACACCTGCACCTATAAAAAATAAGTAATGGGTGTATATGCACATTTCATGAGTAATTGCACTTTCATCAGTACCACATCCGTATGAAAGGAATATTAAAACAATCTAACAAAAAAAAAAAAAAGACCATAGCAGCTATCATTCTTGCTCCAATTGAGAGGAAAAAAAACTAAAATTCCTGAAATGAAAATGTGGAACATTTTGTCAGTTGAGCAATTAAATGACTTGCCATTTGGGTGGGGAGGTCACAAAACATTTTCTGTAGTAATGTTTGAATTAATGACCAGGTGTTCAGTAGTTCAATCCTCTCACTCTCTTCCCAGAAGTAGAAAAAAATATAGAAACCAAAGTGAATAATACCTGGCAGGTTTGTCCCTTTTGTTCATCTAACATATGGAAAAGAAAGCCAAGCTCACATGCCAAACAAAACTCTCTTTCACAGAGATGTGACTTCATTGCACATCGCAGAGGCTCAATGAAATACAAAACCTGCAATATCAAAATAATACACAGTTAAAATATTACAACAACAATTGCTTCAAATTTTAGCACAAGGTCGGCAATTTTGAGGGAAGGGGGTACATATCAATTACACTGACCCAAGGGCTCAACCGGTGGTGATTTTATTGAACCCCACACCTGCCGAAAGGATCAGAAGTAAGGTTGACTTCAGTGACACTGAAGAGGAAGATGTTATTAGCTTCGTCTACAGATAACTGATAATAAAAAATAGTTTTATATATATATATATACATACACACATATATACATATATATATATACACACACACATATATATATACATATATGTATACACATACACACATAGACACGTATAAATATGTATATATATATATATATATATATATATATATATATATATATACACATACACACATGCATATACACACACACACACACACACATATATGTATATGCCACGACTGCGATTTTGTTCAGCTTGATGGGTATTCTTCTCAAGCATGACATAATGCCAAAGTGACAAAGCTGTCCCGAAGTGAATGGAATATATTCAAATACAATTAAAGGATAAAAATCATTAAAAATTTCATCAGTGATCAGCATATAAAATAAACCTATTTAGGTAAATTCAGGGACAGCTGAGACATTTCTGTACTATTCTGACTAATTACACACATGTTGAGATGGACTATGAAATTTGATGCATATATATTTGTGATATTATGCATAACTGCAGTTTTGCATGCGCCTTTCTGTGGGTATGTATAAATATTTCATTTATTTCACTCAGTATGTCTTGCTGATGAAGGAAAATTTATTAAACTAATCCAGAAATTGATCAATCCAAAACTATCTGAATTATTTTATGATCAACCTACTTCCTCGCTTTCAACATGTGTACCATAAAAACCCATGTAATTTGCACACCTGTGTAATTTACGCAGGTGATTTTCAAGATAAAAATTGTTAAAAAAAGCTTCTACTCGTGTAAAATTCACACCCAAAAGTTTTCAGAATTGCCGATATGGCTAGGGGAGAAATGGTTTTCAATTTAGTTGTATGTAGCATAATTTCACTTACTTATGATTAGATTTTATTAAATTTTCATTAATTAAAAATAATTTCTGTTTAACAGGTATCACATTGAAAGCTATTAAATTACAAAGTGTTTGTCTTGTTTATAATAAACTTTATTTTACATTTCTTGTTCACAAGAGATTATGTCCGATCTTTAGCATACATCTGTATGTCTTCTCAAATCACAATCACAGGAAAAGTTGTTGATAATTCTTATCAACAAAAACAAAGCTGATAAATACGCACAAGTGTTGCAAAATAAGTTTAATTACCAATAAGCATCAGCTTGGGTGACACTTTACTCAACCGATAGAGGAAGGTAACCGATCAAACTGATCATGTAAACAAACTTTTGATTGGTCGAAAGTGTCTTCTTGTCTCTAGCTCTGATTTTCTGCCTATTCTTGTCGGAACCTTTGATATGGAGTATTGAAATTTTAATCCCTTTCATACTTATAAAATATCAAGCAAACTTAGAAATTTGTCATTACCGTTTTAGCCTGGAGACTAAACTATTTAATGACAGCTGGTGAAAAGCTGTCATTAAATAGATTATTGGACACTTCATCTATCCTGACTAGACTTAAGATGAATACTGGAGTGGTTTCCCATTGCCTTCTCCAGGCAGGTGGGATTTGAACTCAGAATGTAGAGAGCCAGAAGATATATTGTAAAACACTTCTGCCGAAATGCTAACGATTCTGCCACTCTCCCATCTGCAGAG
Source organism: Octopus bimaculoides (assembly GCF_046866305.1). NCBI lineage: Eukaryota > Metazoa > Mollusca > Cephalopoda > Octopoda > Octopodidae > Octopus > Octopus bimaculoides. The sequence goes on from NC_142937.1 coordinate 30,148,786, forward strand.
CAACGTGGAATGAAGTGTTTTGCTCAAGAACACAATGCACCACCCGATCCAGGAATTGAACACACAATCACTAGGCCTTGAGCCTTCACTGTAACAACAATTAAAGAAGAGTAATTTAATAAGGAACTTCATGACTGACCTGTAGCATTCCATTGCAATAAGCGTTAGGAATTTGGGTTTCTAAACCAGCAAAATTGGTTTTGTTATAATAGCGAAATTCAAAATCGTCAATGCCAAGCTTGGAGTATTTTATTTCAACTTTGCGATATCTTTTAGGTATATTGACCAAAGCATCATCTGTAGAGAAAGTAGTGTGAAAATATATAATGCATGCAAGTGTATGTACACACGCACATACACACACACACACACACACACACAAAACCACATATACATACATACGTCATTATCATTTAATGTCTGTCTTCCATGCCTGACATGACATGGGTTTAGCAGTTTGATAGGATCCCATAAGTAGGACTCCATTATGCTCCAATTCCTGCTTGGACATGTTTTTTATGACCGACACGCATATGTTTTTATATATATATATATATATATATAAACACATACACACACACACCTGTTATCTATTCTATAGAAATACATAAATGCACACATAATTACGTATAAATATACAAATATACACACACACACACATTCCTACATTTGCTCAAATACAAAGAGTTATACCTCTGCCATTAGAAGATTCAGGGATCGATTTGTTGTAGTTATTGCTCTCATTTTTCAGATCATAGGGTACCTGATTTCTGTGGGTGGTGCCTGGATTGGGGGCATACCCCACATTGTGCCTCATCTTCATGGTACGCAGCAATTCTGGTTCCACTGGTTTGTGGGCCCTAAATTACAAGAAGGCACAGTATATAGCTTGGTAGAAATAACCAACTAAAACACCACACATATTCATATATGTAAACATAGCTCAAACATGGATCCATGCACAGATACATTCATACATACATCTAAAACAGTGGCCTTGAACAGCAGCTCCCAGGGTCACGTGTGGCCCTTGACTGTCTTCCCTCTATGTAATAAATTTTTCTTTAATTGACTTGTGTTTTCCTTTTTGTAGTACAGTCCCTTAAAAAAATCCAGGCCCTTTATCTGACCTGCATATTAAAAAGGTTGAGAACCACTGATGTAAAATGTTGTTTCAAGCTGTTTTGCCTCCAATAATTTGCGGACCTAATCCTACCTACATCAGCATGCATTTGTTCCTCTTCTACTTTTCCATCTCTTCTTGTTTGATCTCAATTCCAATTTCCTCATGTATTGCAATGTTAATTAGTCCTTATTAATTTCCCTATTACAATCACAAATCTTTTTTAAGTGATGGTATCATCATCATCATCGTTTAACATCCGCTTTCCATGCTAGCATGGGTTGGACGATTTGACTGAGGACTGGTGAACCAGATGGCTACACCAGGCTCCAATCTTATCTGGCAGTTTCTACAGCGGGATGCCCTTCCTAACGCCAACCACTCCGAGAGTGTAGTGGGTGCTTTTACGTGCCACCAGCACGAAGGCCAGTCAGGCGGTACTGGCAACGGCCACGCTCAAGATGGTGTAGATTTTGACATCCTTAAACTGGGTGGTTGATATTCATACCACATAACAAAGCCTCTGTTGCTAGATTTCTCTTATGAGAATTTATTGCACTTTCTTTGCAATTGTGCTGCAATTTAACCCTTTTGTTACCATATTTCTGTTGGGATGCTCTGTGTTTCTTTCAATTAATTTTAAATATAACAAAGAATTTAGTAAAATAACTTAGTTATCATTAAGCTAGTGTTAGCAACATAAATTGTGACTAAAGTTTGGTGGAAGATTCTAGTTCAAAACTTATATGACAACAAGACATTTGTACTCAGAGCCAGAAGTGGTTTCAGGCAGGTTGGTAACGAAAGGGTTAAAAGGAAGAATTTTTAACTCACCAACTTAGCATCATTCAGACAGGATTACAAAAAATACTTTCCACCCGAGAGGATTCATAGCTGACATTAATAACAACACGGTATTACCATATCTATGAGTTATCTAACCTGGAGTAAGTATCCTTTTTACTACAATCTTTTACTTTAAAGACATTAATCTAACAGCAAAATAAAAAACAAGGTAGATTAGGCTCAATGTCTTTGATAATATATCTGCTTTATTATGAATGACCTGGAGATTAAGAAATGACATCAGTTACAACACTTAGGCTTGAACCAATGAGAGTGCTGCAATGTGGTCATGTGATCAGTACATGTCTACAGTTAACTCTCATTTCACATCCTACTGTTTTAAATAAATGAGAAGGCATATTGGATAATGTGGCCCTAAATACACTGTGTTTGTTAAAAAGATGGTATGGGCATGGATGGACAACATCTGACTATAAATCTGCTGCTAGATGAAGGAAGACCCAAGAGAAAAAAACAACAACAAAATGTACAATATGAGGGAAATGACTGTACTAACCTGTAAACTTTTTGACAGAGTTGTGCTGGCCAATCAGAGAGCAGAGTCACTCCACTGGGGTATGTCATGGGGATGATGGACAAGGGTGCAAGCTCATCATTGATGTGCATAGGGGTGACAGGTTCAACCTAAGTAAAAGTATTTTAAAAGATTAAAACATTGTTTTAGTAGTTATTATATTAGCTGGCAGAATTGTTAGCCCACCAGTCAAAATGCTTAGCAGCTCTTCCTGCAGCTGAATGTTCTGTGTTCAAATTTCACCAAAGTTAACCTTACATTTCATCCTTTAAGGGTCAATAAGTACCAGTTAAGCACTGGGGTTGATTTAATCAATTTACCCATGCCATCAAAAATTCAGGCCTTTCCTACAGTTGGAAGGATTATTATTATTATTATTATTATTATTACTAAGGTGAGCTGACAGAGCTGTTAGAATGCTGGGCAAAATTCTTAGGGGCATTTCGTCTTCTTTATGTTCTGGGGTCAAATTCCACCAGGGTTGACTTTGCTTTTTATCCTTTTGAGATCAATAACTTAAGTACTAGTTGAAGTACATGACCCACTCCCTCCCACAAAATTCCAGGCCTTGTCTATAGTAAAAAGGATTATTATTACTACAAAAAAAGGTAGGTTGTCAGAGTGTTGGACAATCAGCCTTCTGCCATTTATATTCTGGTTTCAAATCTCATAAAAGTTAGCTTTGTCTCTCATCTCTCTAGTGTCCAAAAAAAAAAAAGATACTAGTGCTTCAGAAGACCCATCAAGCCAAGTGAAATCATAGTCGTGGCTGATGCTGGTGCCACATAACTGGCACGTAAAAAGCACCTTTTGAGTGTTGGGCGGTGTGTTTACGTCCCCATAACTTAGCGGTTCGGCAAAAGAGACCGATAGAATAAGTACTAGACTTACAAAGAATAAGTCCTGGGGTTGATTTGCTTGACTAAAGGTGGTGCTCCAGCATGTTCAAAGTCAAATGACTGAAACAAGTAAACGAGTAAACTTGGTGAAAATAGAAAAAAAAAGAAACCCCTAAATTTATTCTACTACCACCTACACCACTGCAGTTACTATACTAATGCCATTACTATTGCTGTTGCTACATGACTACCACCACCACCACCACCATTAGTACTGCTAGTGTTATTACTTCTACTACTATTACACCCTAACCCCACCCTTGTTGCTACTCTGATTAATACCACCACCACCACTACTGCCGCTACCACCCTGCTGAAAGCTCTCCCAAGATGTTCTGGGATCATTAAGTTACTCACGGGATCTGCAAACTCTGGTTGTTCAGGGTAAGCATTGAAAGCTGCTTGATCACTCGTAGAAAACAAATGGATGTAACCTTCAAATAAATAAAAAAAAAATATACACACAGGTTATATTTACAAATTTAACAAATTTTTTACTACTGCTACTACTACTACTACTACCACTACTACTGCTGCTGCATACTAATTTAGTTAGCAGGTATTTTATCTTGATGTTTGGTGCCACCAAATCTCAAATCTCCAGAATCTTCCTTAGGATTCTTACAGAATATAGGATGGTGTTTTTCTGCAGGTCGAAAACTCTAGTTTCAGTTCCAATCTCTTTCAGTCTTTTAGATAGCATTTTGTGCCAAGTGAACCAATTCCTACAGGAATAATTGTTGTCTTCATCTTCCACAGACTCCTCAGCTCTTGCGATAAATCCTGATATTTCTCAATTTTTTTTTTTACCATTTCTTTGGTATCGACTCTGCTGTCATAGAGAATTGCAAAATATTTGATCTTAAACTTTGTTTATTTTTGTCCTCTATGATCATATTATTATTATCATTATTATTTAAGATGGCGAGGTGGCGGAAACGTTAGCACGCTGGGCAAAATGCATAGTGGCATTTCGTTCATGTTTACATTCTGAGTTCAAATTCCACCGAGGTTGACTCTGGCTTTCATCTTTTCGGGGTCGATAAATTAAGTACCAGTGAAACACTGGGGTCGATAAAATCGACTAGTCCCCCCATCCCCAAATTTCAGGCCTTGTGCCTATGGTAGAAAGGATTATTATTTATACTCTCACCTAGCTCACAGCCATTGCCTTCTCTCAGATGAAAGGTCTTTGTTTTACAAGCTACCTGGTGACCCCACTGGTGCCCCTTAAAAAGCATCCGTGCTGGTGCCACCTGAAAAGCACCCAGTCCACTCTGTAATGTCGATGGCATTAGGAAGTGCATCCAGTAATAGAAACCATGCCAAAGGAGACAACAGGAGCCAGGTGCAGCCTTCCAGTCTCGCCAGCCTCTCTGAAACCATTCCAACCAATGCTAGTAAGGAAAACAGACATCGAATGATGATGATGATGATGTTTTGCTTGCTTGTTTTTTCTTTCTATCATCATCATTTAACGTTTGCCTTCCATGCTGGCATGGGTGGGACGGTTTCACAAGAGCCGGCCAAGCAGAAGCCTGCACCAGACTTCTGTAACTGTTTTGGCAGGATTTTTACAGCTGGACGCCCTTCCTGACACCAAACACTCAGCAGAGTGGACTTAGTGCTTTTTATGTATGTAAACATACACACACACAAAACTAATTGTATGAATCCCTTGAGCTTAAAAAAAGACGAAGGTCAATAACTAACAACTCACCAGTGCTGTCTCCGAAAGCCATGGACTGACATGTAGGAGACACATCAAAACTCATTAAAACACCTCCTTGGGTATCAACTTGGTACAACATCATGGAGCCAGGAGCCATTGTTGTAGTATCCAACACTTGAAAATGACCAACCTGCAAGAAACAGACCATCGAAAATTACTACTGAGGTTTATGATACAGTTAGAGGGGAGGCATGAAACAGGAGATGGTTGGGTGGTCCAGGAGTGAAAAGGTTAGCAGGTTGTAGTTTGTCTCAGGTATGACACTGCCTAGTGCGTGCATGCAAGTGTGTGTGCGTGTGTATACATCAGTGTGAAATGGTCTCTTTACCTCAAACAGTAACTTAGCCATATGACAAATAGAAACTGATAAAACAAGAACAAAAGTGAAGCAAGTACTGAGGTCAAATACGGTCAATTGGAATCCTCGAAAGGTTTCCAAACGACCAGATTTCACTCCAGAATTCATTTCATGTCAATGAGTGAGACCAGTTGAAGAATACAAGAAAAGTTCTTGGCAGATTCCTTTGTCTCAGTCTAAAGTGAGATGTCAAAATATGATGGACTTACTTGTGAAACAACACACAGTTTGTTTGGATAGGCTGGTAAAAAGCGGAGGAACGCAGGGTCTATAAGAACTTTTATTGGTGCCATGGCTCTGATGAAACGTAGATCATACACCATGAGAAAACGGTCAGGTGCCAAGTTGCCCATTCTGAAGAATAAAATAAATACATAAATAAATGTGGTTTAGAGAAGGCAGTAAAAGCAACAGAATATCTTATATTTAACCCTTTAACATTCAAACAGACCATATCTGACCCAAATTTTCTACCCTTTTTATTTCCAAACCAAGTTGGGTCTGGTCTCTCACACCTACCCAACAATGTCATTCTAAAAATAAACAATTACATCACTGAAATTTCAAAGCTATGAGGTAATGCATGACTAATTCAAAACAATGGGAAGAAATAGGAAGAATATTTACAGAGGGTGAAATATTCAATGCAATTCCCAAACTGAGAAGCAACCAGCAATGTCAGAATGACTGTAAGTTGATGAATGAACTGAGAAGAAGAGAGAGAGAGAGAGAAAGAGAGAGTTTTACCTGTTGGAATAACCACAGGTAACCAATAGGTTACCATTGATATCAAAATCTGATAAAGTTCCAGTATGGGCTTCAAGGACATGTTCAGCATTAAGAGTTTTATGATCGTAAAGTGTCAGCTGAAATGTAAGAGATGCAGATGAATCAAATACCCTAATGTGATTAGATATTGTACAATTTTCAAGATAAGAATTAAGACAACTTTATTTGGAGTTTCAAGTGTAGAGGAGAGTCTAATTGCAGACAGCTGAACCTAGAATGTGTAAATCTAACATTCAGAACACTGGTTCTTAACCATTTTTGCTCCATGGACTCTTCTGATTCCTATTTAACTCAGAGGGAACCTCATAGCCATTCCATGTTTAAAAGAAACCTCGTGTAACATCCACTTTCCTTGCTAGCATGGGTTGGACAGTTTGACTGAGGACTGGCAAGCCGGGACGCTGTACCAGGCTCCAATCTGATCTGGCAAGGTTTCTACAGCGGGATGCCCTTCCTAATACCGACCACCCCAATAGTGTAGTGGGTGCTTTTTACATGCCACCAGCACAGGGACCAGAGGGTGCTGGCAATGACCATGATCGATTGGTACTTTTTACGTACCACCGGCACAGAAGCCAGTCAAGGCGGTGCTGGCATCGGCCATGTTCGGATGGTGCTTTTTACGTGCTACCAGCACGGGGGTCACAACTACAATTTCCATTTGATTTGATTTTGATGTACTTGACTCAATAGGTCTCGTATCTTGATATGAGATCACCATGTCGCGCAGATATGGTTGTGATGCATGTGCCTGGTGTACCCTTATCAGATGGGTAGTCATGATGGGTATAATGGGCTTCGTATATTTTACCCCAGAGTAACTTTGATGGCATGCACTGCTCTCTCACTCAACAATAATAATAATGATAATGATCCCTGGATCCTGGATTACCATCTATGCAGGTAGTGCAAAAGATTGTATTAACTGGTAACCGGTCACATGTAATGAGAAAAGTCATTCTGACTTTTCTTTCCTTTTTTCCTCCACTTTATTTTGTTTACTTTTTAAATTTTTTATATTTTTCTCTCTGTCTTTCTCTTTTTCTCTATAACATGACTTTGTAAACGAACAACTTGGTGTGTTTATTCTAATGGCCTACCAATGTATACAGTACGTTTCTCGGCCTTAGGTGTTAGGAAGACACTCGGCAAGAAATGAAAATAGAATTAAAAGAAGATGCTAATGAGAATTAAATAGGAATAAATATAATAACAATCCTTTCTATTATAGGTGCAAGGCCTGCAATTTTGTGGGAGGACAGTTTATTAAATTGGTCCCAAAAGGATGAAAGAAGTTGACCATAGGGGAATTTGAACTCAGAACATAAAGACAGATGAAATGCAGCTGAGCATTTTGTCCAGTGTGGTAATGATTCTGTCAGTCTACATCCTTTAAATTATTATTATTATTATTAATTAAGGTGGTGAACCAGCAGAATTGTTAGCACACTGGGTGAAATGCTTAGCGGCTTTTCGTCTGTCTGCATGCTCTGAGTTGAAGTTCCACCAAGGTCAACTTTGCCTTTCATTCTTTCGGGGTCGATAAATTAAGCACCAGTTGAACACTGGGGTCGATGTAATCGACACATTCCCCATCCCACCAAATTTCAGGCCTTGTGGAAAGGATTATTATTATTATTATTATCATTAATAATAAAAATCTTCTCAATGGAGATTTAGTTCTGACAAACTGGGGTCAATGCTTGTAAGTTTCGTTGCTAATGTATAACAGAAAAAGAGGCAGAAATGACATACCTTGCCACTAGTGTCTCCAGCACAAATGAACTTGTTTGAAGCCCTGAATATAGCACAGCCAGGTTCAACAACATCAACCTATAACAGAAAGAAAACATCAAAACTTAGTGGAATAAGAGGGGTATGAGGTTACCTGGGTTAACTATGGGTCACTTTGTAGTGGTGAGAAAGCTAAATCTTTTTTGGCCGAGTCTCCACTGGTTATAAGAAATTTCATCATAAAGATTTTTGCTGTTGAGAAATTTGTCATAAAAAATTTCATTTTAAATGTCCTCATCACATTTTTTTTATTGTTTGAAGTTGAATAAAGACTTGTCTATTGAATTCTTTCATAAAACATTTTATTATTTTCTGTTTTTAAAAAAAAAATGCTGATATAATACATTTAAAGCAAATTTTCTTACACAGCGGAATTTCTTATGAATTTTCTGGACACGGTCTCTGCTATCTTTAATCCTTTAGCATTCAGATCAATCGGTCACATGTAATGCTTATGCATTTATATCATCTTCATCATCATTTAACGTCCGTTTTTCTATGTTGGCATGGGTTGAACGGTTTGACTGGGGACTGGCAAGCCAGGAGGCTGAGCCAGGCTCCAATCTGATCTGGCAATGTTTCTACAGCTGGATGCCCTTCCCTAACACCAACCACTCCGAGTGTGTAGTGGGTGCTTTTTATGTGTTGAATTAATTATGCATTATTTTGTAGCTTCAAGGTTTCAATGATGTGACAGTTTATTTTTAGAATGAACATTGTAGGGTAAGTGTGAGAGGCTAGATCTGGTCTGTTTGAACAGAAAACAGAATATTTTGGCTGAATATTAACAGTTTAAATACTAAATGGCTCAAATGAGGAATGCATGATAAAAAAAAGGAATGTAGCGATGTTGCTGCCATCTTTAAAATGAGAATTATATAATAATTAGACAACCTAAATTAACACCACCACTCTTTAATCTCTTTCTCATTCCCCTAACCACTCCCACCTTCTCTTCTAAAATGTGAATAGCCATGTGGCCCCTCTAATGCAAAAAGCCTGTTCTGCTCTGACCCCTTCTCTCATACTTTAATCCCGCCAAACCTAAAACCACCTCTCTCAGGGTTCACAGTTTTGCAAGTGACATAGTGACCTCACTAATGCTGGTGCCATGGAAAAAAGGCATTCGATGCACTCTATAAAATCTTTGGTGTTAGGAAGGGAATCCGGCCATAGAAACCATGTCTAAGCAGACACTAGACCATAATGCAGTCCTTCAGCTTTTTGGACCTTGTTGAACCATCCAACCCATGCCAGTATGGGACATGGATGTAAAGTGATGATGATGATTAATTAGCGTATCATTGATAGTAATTTTATTGACTCGGGTGTGTTGAGAGGCTAGTATCCATGTCATATTTGAACCAATAACTAGAAAATAAATTGCTCACCTCTCTGGTCTTTTGTAACTTATTGAGGTCAAGCTCAATGACTTTGGTCTGGTGACCACCCATTAGCACTGTCTGTGGACTGGTCATTAAGATACACTGCATGTCTTCCATATATTCGTCACTGAAAATAAATGGGATTGAAAAAAAAGAAATAAAAAGACACGAGAAAAAAAGGAAAACAACCATGTTTAAATTTAATTAAAAATAATGATCTCTAAATAGGAACCATGTACCACTCGTGATACAGATATTGTTTTGAGCTGAGTGGGGGTGCTAGATTCCCTTGTTCGAAAATATAAGGACACAGATCATGTCCCATAGCCAGCTGGACACAGATCATGTCCCATAGCCAGCTGGACACAGATCATGTCCCATAGCCAGCTGGACACAGACTGTGTTGTATGTCTCCTAGGGCTAAATTACAGCAACATTCGTCCTAAACCAGGACTGCCATGTTATGTTGGTAAACAATCTTTACTCCAAAGTACTGTTGCTGAACATCTCACGCTGTGAGATTTAAGAATAGTAATTTTCTAGCATTTCATCTGTTTTTACGTTCTGAGTTGAACTTCTGTCAAGGTCAACTTTGCCGTTCAGCCTTTCGAGGTCAATAAAATAAGAACCAGTTGGGTACCGTGGTTGATGCATTTGACTAATCCTTCCTCCAACACCAATTTCAGACCTTGTGCCATTGGTAGAAAGGATTATTAAACTGGTGTTTAGAACATTAATTAACATGAAATTTTGATGGATGGTTTTAATTTAGATCAGAGGTTTCCAAACTTTTCGAGCTGTCGCCCCCTTGGCACTTGGGCAACATTCTTAGCACCCCTCCCACTCCATTCACCACCACAAATGTAGACCACTAACTAAAACAAATTCAAAACAACTGTATTTCACAAACCGAAACTAATGAACCCATTATTTTGTAGTTTCTACATCCATCGCCCCTTTTTTTGGCTACCCCATTTTCTTCAAGCTCCCTGGATCTTTCCACTGCTCCTAGGGGGGCAGTACCGCCCACTTTGGGAACCACTGATTCAGATCACTTTAAAACAGGAAGTTGGCATGATAGAACCAGAGGCAGCTGCAGGTGGGTTGGTATAAAAAGGGGTAAGAAAAAGGGGCCACACACACGTAGTCAAACTGCTTCAATCCTGTCCTCATTGAACATCTCAGATTATTCCGGGTAAGGAAGAGACAGCCTGTGTCCATAGAGAGAATCTGACGAATTTCATCTGTTGAATGAACTTGAAATGAAGTGTATTTCTCTAGCCCAGCACCATAGTAAGATGTGACATGACCCTGGAGAAAGAAAAGAAAAGGGAAAACGAATCTGAGGCAAAGAAAAACACATTTATTTTATTTACTCTTTTTACTCGTTTTAGTCATTTGACTGTGACCTTGGGACTTATTCTATCGGTCTCTTTTGGCAAACCACTAAGTTAGGGGGACGTAAACAGACCAACATCGGTTGTCAAGAAATGGAAAGGTGGGGACAAGCACAGACACACACATGCATATATCGAACGTGGCTGATGCTAGTACCCTCTGACTGGCTCTCGTGCTGGTGGCATGTAAAAAGCACCATCCGAATGTGATGGATGCCAGGCCCGCCTGACTGGCTCCTGTGCTGGTGGCACGTAAAAAGCACCCACTACACTCTCAGAGTGGCTGGCATTTAGGAAGGGCATCCAGCTGTAGAAACATTGCCAGATCAGATTGGAGCCTGGTGCAGCCGCTGGCTCTCCAGACCTCAGTCAAACTGTCCAGTCCATGCTAGCATGGAAAAACGGACATTTAACGATGATGATGACGATGGGCTTCTTTCAGTTTCAGACCATAATGGCAGATAAAATACTGCTAAGCATTTCATCCAGTGTGCTAACGATTCTGCCATCTCACCACTTTTTTAATAATAATAACAATAATAATAATAATAATAATAATAATAATAATCCTTTCTACTATTGGCACAAGGCCTGAAATTTTGAGGGGAGGGGTTAAGTCTATTACATTAACCACCAGTGCTCAACTAGTAATTATTGAATTGATCCCAAAAGCTTTGTGAAGGAAATTCAGTTTGATAGAAAGCCCATTGGACAGGCTGTACTGACTTTGTTACACAGGTGAGGAGTAGTGACAGGAAGAGCATCCAGCCTTAGGAAATCTGCTTCTACAAATTCTGTCTGACCCATGCAGGTATGGAAAAGTGGACGCTAAAAGGACAATGATGATGATGAATTCAGAAAGAGCAGATTCCTGTAAATATTAGAAGCACTGATACAACAAACTATAAAATGTAGCCAGTCAGTCAGTTCTGGTGTAAAGAACTTGAAAAAGCTACAAGCTTTTGCTTTCATCATCATCATCATTTAATGTCTGCTTTCCATGCTGGCATGGGTTGGACGGTTTGACTGAGGACTGGTGAGTCAGAAGGCTGCACCAGGCACCAAATCTGGTATCTTAGCAATTATTGTTAACATTCAATTTACTCTGTCAAACGTGATACTTATCTATTCACATTGTTTGGAATTAATCATGCATTATCTCGCAGCTCTGAAATCTCAATGATGTGATTGTTTAGTTTTAGAGTGACATTGTAGGGTAGGTGTGAGAGGCTGGATCCAGTCAGTTTTAACATAAAGTGAGGAGAATGTTTGGGCTGGATATGGTCAGTTGAAATGCTAAAGGGTTAACTTACCCCTTGAGTTCCCATCCAAAGAAGTTCTTTGACAAGATCAAATGAGAGGGAAGACACTCCAAAATGATGAGCATCGGCCAGCACGCTGTGGGTCTCTGAAAACTGGACATCTCCGGAATTGTGATGTTCGGGCTGATATAAGTTTTCAGAATATCGGGTTTCCATTAAGGAGGTGTCAATAGGAATGGCAGTACTTGTAACAACACTGGCAGGAAAACCAACAGAAACACCTGGGTATTCCATCAACTATACCTGAAATTTGAGAAAAAAAAGAAATTAGGAATTTATATTGAAGTAGTTGATATATGTTGGGGGATTGATTTCTAGAATAATGCTTTACATTGTTTAGAGAGAAGGAAAGTAAAAGAGACAGAGAGAGAGAGAGTTAACATAAGAGGAGCAGGATGAGTGCACATACTAGTCTTGATGGCATGTAATGAGTAAAAAAAATGATAAACACACACATACAGAATGAGAGAGAAAGAGAGGAAGGAGTGAAGGATGGAGTATTTATGGAAGGCATTACACAAATGAGAAATAAGGAGGAGTTGTGGGGTGTATAGAGGAGTGAAGTTATTGGAGCATGAAATGAAGATAGTGGAAAGGGTGTTGGAGAGGAAAATTCAGAAAGGGGTGGATGTGAACAAAATGCAATTTGGTTTTATGCCAGGAATGGGGGACAATAGATGCAGTGTTCATTGTAAGGAGATTGCAGGAGGAATACTGAGATAAGGGGAAGCTGTTGTACATGTGCTTTGTTGATCTGGAGAAGGCATTTGATAGGGTTCCAAGGAAGGTGATTGGGTGGGCATTGAGGAAGAGAGGTGCGCTAGAGGTAATAGTGAGAAGAGCAGTGATGAGTTTGTATGAGGGGGTAAAGACAAGAGTGAGAATTGGATCAGAGCTCTCGGAGGAGTTTGCAGTGAAAGTTGGTGTGCATCAGGGATCTTTGTTGTTACCATTGCTGTTTGCAATAGTGATTGATGTGGTGATAGTGAGTGCAAGAGAGGGATTGGTAATGGAGATACTGTATGCGGATGACCTTGTTCTGATGAGTGAGACGATGGAGGGATTGAGGGAGAAGTTTTGGAAATGGAAGGAGGCGTTTGAAAGCAAGGGTTTGAAGGTAAACCTCAGGAAGACAATGGTGATGGTGAGTGAGTGGAAGGAGAAGTGTTAGTAAGGTGGATCCATGTAGTGTATGTGGGAGGAGGGTAATGGCAAATGCGGTGTTGTGTACAAGATGTGAGAAATGGATTCATGGTAGATATATGAAAACGAAGACGGTGACCCCAAGACTGGCAAGAGAGTTTGTTTGTGGAAGATGTTAGAAAGGAGCCTGAGGGCAGTCAAAGTCAGGGGAAACACTATGTGATGAGGTAGAGACAGTGAAAGGGTTTTGTTATTTGGGAGATAGGGTGGATGTAAAGCAGCTGTGACAGCAAGAGCAAAACTTGGCTGGGTGAAGTTCAGGGAATGTGGAGCGTTGTTATGTGGGAAAAGGTTCTCATTGAAGATGAAAAGAAGGGTCTATAGTTGAGTGAGAGCTGCAATGCTGTATGGGAGTGAGACATGGTGTGTGAGGGAGAGAGAGAGAGAGAGAGATGGCAATTTTGAGAAGGACTGAGAGAGCAATGGTGAGAGAAATATGTGGAGTGAAGCTGTTTGATAAGAGGAGGACTGAGGATTTGATGGGAATGCCGGGGTTGGAGAAATCGGTGGAGCGGCTGGCAAGGGCAAATAGAGTGCAATGGTATGGGCATGTTCTGAAGAGGGTGCTAGAGTTTGAGAGGTAAATGGACAGCGAAAGCCAAGTAGACTGAGGAAAATGTGGAGGGGACAGGTGGAGGAGGAGATAGGGAGGGTTGGCTTGAGAAGGGCAAGATGGTGAGATGGTTGCTATGGCATTGAGGTAGATCTGGTCACCCACTTTAACGAGGACAAAACCTGGATTCAAAGTGATGGATGATGATGAGAGAGAGAGAGGAAGAAAATGAGGGGAAAGAAAAGGAGAGAAAGACAGCAATACATGACAACATTGTTCCATCCAGAAGATGGGACTGTGAAGGTTTAGTAATGTTAATGATGAATTCAGGAATTTTACTATTCAAAACAAACTGCAAGGAATTCACATGAAAATATGCGAAAAAAATAAAAAGGGATCTTGGTAAAATAATGCTGTTGTGCTTTCAATGTAGCAAATAAATAAATGTAAACACTTAAGTATAAACAAGAGTCCCAGGAGAGAAAGTAGAGCAATATAATTTGTTGCCAATAGACTTTATAAATTGTTATTCTCTGAGAAGAGGCAATTAAACTGATCCCACTACTTTACTGAAACTTATTTTAACATTAACCCTAACAAACTGAAAAGCAAAGTCTACAACTTTGGGGTGCAAGCTCAGATCTTTTATCTTTTAGTTGCTTCAGTCACTTGACTGTAGCCTTGCAGGGGCACCACCTCGAAGAATTTTAGTCAAACGAATCGACTGCAGCGCTTATTGTGGTTATTCCTTAAAGTCTGGTACTTATTCTATCCATCTCAGTTGCTGAACAGCCAAGTCATTGGGTACAAACACAAAGACATACATAAATACCTATATAAACAAGTCTTCTTAAAGTTTCCATCTACCAAATCTACCAAATCCACTTACAAAGATTTGGTCAGCCTGAGTCTATAGTAGAAGACACTTGGGCAAAGTGCCACACAGTGGGACTGAACCTAGAACCATGTGGTTGGGAAGCAAACTTTTTACCACACAGCCATGCCTGCACCTATATGTTGAACCCTAAATATTTCTTCTGTCACCCAAACCTCTCCTTTTAATTAATGGATTTAATTTTTTTTAACGAAGCAAAAATGGCCAACAAAGCAGAAAAGTTATAATGACGTTCAGAAGTCATTAGCTGGGACTGAATTAAACTTTGGTCAATATCAAAGTCAAAAGGCAGAATGCTAAAAAAAACAGTGGAATATAGAACCAAATGCTTTGTCACAAAGTGGTTCAAAGCTTTACGGAATACAATCCATACCGTAATTGAATTTGTATTACATCTTAAATCGATAAAATAAAAATCGAAAAAAAAAAAATAATAATAATAATAATAATAATAATAATGATGATGATATTTTGGAGTCAATTTGATTGATTGATTATACCAGCCCACTCTAAAAGAATTGGTTTTGTAGTTGGTTAGAAGAAAGGAAGGCCGACTCTCGGAACAGATATCACTACCTCATGAAAAAGAGATTAGAACTGAGATGGGGGAAAGAGCAAAAATGAAAAAAAAAAAAAAATGAAAATTGAATTTTGGGGAAAAAAAACTCTTTGCGATTCGTAATTCTCGGTGCATTTGAAACAGAGGAATAGTAAAATAATGAAGGAAACAATCACCCAATTTCTTGCTCTTTTCCCTACTCCATGAAATAAAGAAAACTATTCCGAAAAGACTATGAGGTGCCCGATAAGAAACAAGTAGAAAGCGGGGAGATAGTAAAACGTCGATATGAATGTCTCAATATAGTTATTGTTGCGTCCGTTTCAGTTCTAACTTCAAATCCCGCTGATGTATACTTGGCCTATCATACTTCTGCGGATGGGTGCGGGTGGAGCCGATAAGTGTTACTAACACAACTTGTTCACCTTCGCAAAGTTAGCCTTGTGCAGTCCTCAAAAGCAAACCAAAACAAAAATACTGAAGTAAATACAAAACTTTTGATAAAATGCGGATGTGGCGTCTGACAGTTCGTAGCTTTGTTTAAAAAATAGAAGGGAAAGAGAGAAGGAAACAATAATGATAAAAAAACAAAAACACTTAAAATGAAACGTTTTACTCCACATGTTGATGTTTATTTAACTCCTTGCAAACATATGGACCGAGTGACGAGGATGGGAACAGCGGTAAATTTAGAAAGTGGTGGCCAATTTAAATAATAAAGAATTAAACAAAAACAGAAGAGTATATTTGATCGATAAGATGAAAATGGGATTCAATAACTGAAAAACAAGCATCATATCATCTTGCTACATCGTTTTATATATATATATATATATATATATATATATATATATATATATATATATATATATATATATATATAAGAAGTTGTGTGATATTTTTATAAGTTAGAGAATGAATAATTTTTATGAAGAAAAATGCCCCAAACTGGGAAGAATATAAAAATAGCTGTAGGTCTGAAACAATAATTTATTAGTGGCGGGGCAAAAAATCGTAAATAAATGTCCAGCTTCTTTTTACAAGTGCCAATCCCAATTTTCTGTTGACGAGAATATTCCTACCTGAGAAAAATAATTCAAGTGAGAGTCATGCTTTCGAACAAAGAGACTTGAAAGTTAAACAGATACATTAATAAAATAATAAATAAACCGAGACAAAATAAAAAATACGAATAAAACCAAACATGCAAATAAGAACGGATTATATAAAATAAACATAACATTGTACTAAAAGTTCAACAGGAATACACACATATATATACTTATATATATGAATTGTACTTTTTCTTTTACTTACTTTAGATCGGATGCAAAGTTTTTATGTGTATGTATGTGTGAGTGCGTTGGATTACTGGTATTATTGTGAGGAAGATGAAAGTTTGTTGAAGGGAATGAAATGTTATTAAAAGTTGGGCCCGAGAAGCGCCATTGTTGTTTATCAACAGCTCGGGGAACAACACACTCACAGTTAACTCCCTTACTGTAACCAGCCGCGTTACAGTAACCGATCTATTATCCGGCTTCCAGAAATCCGGGAATACGGTGAAGGGGAAACTCCCTGCGGGCCAAGCAGACAACAGATCTCTTGTGCTTCTCAACGGAGGTCCATTCGGCCCTTGGGGTTTCATACAAGATTTTATTATTAATATTTATGTGCAATAAACTGATTATACCTCTACAATGCACGAAATATTTAGAAAAATTTTTTAATAGTTTCTAATATTTAAATGTTAAAATCACAACAATAAATTATTCGTATCAGTCTTCCTTTAGCTTCCACATGTCACCAGACGAGTAGACCAGAATATGCTCTTACAACATTGGATCATCTAGTTTTTATTACAATACACGTATGTCTATGATATATGAATGATACAAAACCGCATTAAAATACAAACCCTAAACAATAGTCATGATTTTTCCATAATATAAATTTTCACAGAGAAAGACAAAGAAAAGGGAAAAGAAGAAGAAAGAAAAAAACAAACATTAATGCAGCATCAAGCGCTTCCATTGGTCGAATACCATAAGGTTCAACGGAACCTACCGAAACGTGCCAGCACGCTCCCAGCGTTACCATGGGCGATGGCGAAACTAAAGGGAAACCAAGCACCCTCACAGACCTCACCTAAAACCTCGGTAAAGCGAGCAGCAAACGCTGACAGGAACTTCGTGGTCAGTGGCCCAGTCCCTCCGAACGTCCCAAACACTACCGGCTGGAAGAGATAGTTCATTGTCAGGTCCCGATACTTCAGGGTTTTGTTTCATTCGGCTGCGGAAGCAGTGACCATCCCATTTACTGCAGCATCCAAGATGTGGGAGGGAGCAAAAAAGTCACAGACTGCGGCGTCCTAGATGAGACACCTACCTTTAACCCAGGGACAAGACCATCTGGTCTCTTTCCACCCCTTGTGGATAATCCCGCCGGCTCCAGAACTGAGGAGAAATTAATCGAAGCCATTGGCCCTCTTAATGATTAGGTTTAGCTCAGTGTGACGAGCGAAACGACCAGCATTTAGGCGGCAAGACAGACCGTGAAGACCTGTGCGATTGAGAGGCCTACTACAGCGATATCTCAGTCTCCTATAGACGTCAGTACCTACTCTGAGTGCGATGGAGATGCGGAGTTCATCTAGACTGAGAAAACCTCCAATGTTGGTCACAGGCAGGGCATCAATACAGTCCACCGAGAATTTTGCAGTAGCTGAAAGTAGGCGACAATAACAAAATATAATAGGATTTTCTAATCATTAAATGTCTATAAGGGTCCATCTGAATAAAATAGGAATTAAAGGGGCCCTTAAGTAGAAAGTGTTTGAGAACCACAGCTTTAGAGGAAGAACTCCCATCAATGAAGTGTTTCGACTCGTTCGATCCACAATAAACTCCACCCTATATTAACCAAATAGATTGTTTGCGAAGTTGGATGATTGGTATACGGTGTGTTAAGAATAGTCCCCCCTTTTTTTCTTTTTAATTGTGTTCTCTGTCTTGTCCAATTTTCTAATTTAATTTTGTAAAACGGAAAACACTATTTTATAACGCTATATTTCTGTAAATTTGTAAATATATGTAATAAATACATTCCAGAAGTCGCAAAAAAAGTTTATCAACTAATAATTATTTTTATTAATTTACAATAAGTCAATTAATAAAGATTAAACATACACTGCTTTAGAAGTTTATTAATTTGTACCTGCATCTGTTGAATAAAATCATGTTCTCGACTTCATTCAATTTTCATCTTTACATTGTATAATATATCTACATGATACGATATAATGTATTTTAAGAATTTTGAGTGGGTTATCAAATATCAGAGAGACCCTGCTTTACAATTGTAGTAATTTGAATCTCTTAAATACAATTGAGTTCTTTTGACTTTTCATAGTTTAATAAACTTAGGCTAACTTCAGAAAACCGGAAAATCTAGAAATCCGGGACACTTCCGGTCCCAAGCTTGCTGGATAATTGGTCCGGTACAGTAATAAAATAATACTAATGTTTTGTTTATAATTTTTTTAAATGAATTAATTGGTCATTTTCTTCTCCAAAAACCTCTCAACCCGAAACGTTAAGATTAACGTATTTTGTCTGTTGCTAAATGAACAAAGTTAAGATATTTTCGAAGCAGTATTATCTCCCTTGCACTTCGCTTTCTTTTCTTTTTCTGTTGTAACCGATTTGTCCAGAGTTATCGATGCCAGTCACATTTTATGGCAGTTTTAAAAGACCACGCATCTTTCCCCCTTTTTCTCTTATTATTTATTAAATATAGGTGCAAGGTGACACAACTTGGCGATGTGCTGTAGTAGATCTAATCGATCGTCAATACTTAACTGCTACTTTTACCGATAATAAAAACGTTGAAGACAAACGACATTTATATGATTTCAACTCAGTATTAAAATATAAATTATTATTATTCATATACACACAACAAATTAAACTGTTGGAAAAGAATAATTCCTAACATCGGGCTACAACAAGTAATCTTAGATGCCAAGAACCCCCCTAAGTATCCTAGCTGTCCCTAATAACACTGTTTTCTGGAGCTGTACTAAACTGGGTTTTATGCCTATTTCCTCTATCCATCTGTTCTGATTTTTAGGGATAGTACCCAATGCACCTATAACTAACTCCGATACATTTTATCTGCACTTTCCATAGTTTGTTCTGATGTATTTCAGAATTTCATTGACATTTTTCGTTTCTTGGTTCAGTTTCCATTGATCAACCTTTTTAAGGTTGCAAATAATGTCACTATCGTTCTCCTGTAGTCTTACCTTTATTCAGTCGTAGATTGCCTTTTGTTCATCTGTCACGTCGCTATTAGTTTTATCGTCTTCTTTTAGATCATCTATATGTCTCTCATCATTTAAGCTACCACTGCTCCTTTCCTGTGCTGTGGGATTACTCTTATTAGTAAGAACTGTAT
Organism: Octopus bimaculoides; assembly: GCF_046866305.1. NCBI lineage: Eukaryota > Metazoa > Mollusca > Cephalopoda > Octopoda > Octopodidae > Octopus > Octopus bimaculoides. The sequence goes on from NC_142937.1 coordinate 30,168,634, forward strand.
TTTCATTGTTATCACTGCTGCTATTGTCCATGACCCGTCTTTTGATAGCGTCGAGCTCTACTTCTGTGAACCAACAATTTTTTCTTATTGCTCTAGCTTGATCACATAGTCTCTGTTCCGTGAGTTTCACTTTTCTCTCCAATGATCATACATACGTTGTCAGCAACCCCAAATTTGAGCACCATTTTCATCTACTGGGCTGCTCAGGTAGTAACACTCCATGACCACAGCATTAATTTGCTTGCTCCATCTATGCCATGTGTGGTGGTCCCTTTCTGGATATTGACAGGCTGGAGCCGGACCAGAATCTCTTAGCCTAACGGGTGTAACGCTGTCAACATCATTGGCTTCAGTTTCATTCCCACCGTTATTCACAATATTTTGTTCCTTCATTGTCACTCATATGAGGTAGCGATTATCAGGTAGCACAATTACCAGTGCTTTTATTGTGACACCATCACTAGATGTATCATTAATCAGCTCAAACAAGGAAGAATGCCTGACACAGGTGGCACAACTTGTAAAAGTGAACAGGTGAGCCTGAGTTGCAATCTCAGCCAAGGTTTTCATAGCAAATGACCATAAAACAATACTTTATTATTGTGTCAGCAAAACTCAACACCTAGAAGAACCAACACACATCCAGGTGAAAATAACTCTCAAGAAATTTGGGAAGATATACATGTGACCAGAGCAAGACAGTTTTGGAGTATGAATGTCCTCTTCATAAGTAAAGCCCTTTTGCTGAAGCACACTAATAGTTCCTGTACAGAGCGCACTACTCAGCCTACTTAAAAAGAAATACCTGTCACATTACGATAGAGGGAGATCCACCAGAATTAGATTTTCATGTGGATCTTGGCCTGTGTTGTCTTGGAGGGAAACAATATTCTCTTTGATGTAAAACCATGAGAGTGGGAGTTTTGATTCAGGACCATATTGGACATCCTCCTTCAGATCTCAATTGAGGATGTGGAAAGGATCTTATTCACTTACCCAATGGAGTGGAATTGCATGCTGCAGTTGGAAGCAGAAGGCCAAGATGCCATTTGTATGGTACTGAAAACTACTTAAAAGAATGCACCTGTGCCAGTGTCACATAGATGCACCTGTGCCAGTGCTGTGTAAAAGCACTCAGTACACTTTGTAAAATGGTTGGTGTTAGGAAGGGCATCCAGCTGTAGAAACCATGCCAAAACAGACAATTGGAGCCTAGGCAGCTCCTTTGGCTGGCCAGTTCCTGTCAAACTATCCAACCCATGCCAGCATGGAAAACGGGCCCTAAATGATGATGATGATACACACACACACACACACACACACACACACACACACACACACATATATATGTATATATATATATATGTATATATATATATATGTATGTGTATATATATATATATATATATATATATATATATATATATATGATGTTTTGTTACAGTTATTGTTCTCATATATATATATATATATATATATGCCGGCACACGCACACACACACATAAACACAGACACATACGCACACACACATAGATACAGACATATGCATAGACTGCCTCATATATATGTGTGTTTTGTGTGTGTGTAAGTACATATATGTTCATTTATGCATATGTATGTGTGTGTTTTTTTCCTTCTCTTGTTTGTGTATTTAACTCCCTTGGTTTTGTACTTCATGTTGTTTACAGTTGGTGACGTCCTGTGCCCATATATATATATGTATGCACATGTATGTATATATGTGTGTGTATGCATATGTATGTGTGTAAGTGTGCCTGTATATGTATATGTGCATGTGTATGTAGGTATTGTTCTCTTCTTTTTATTGTGCATCTCTCTCATTTTTTGTATTTAATGTTTTATGTAGGTGTGTGTGTGTGTGGATATGGATGTGTGTGTGTGTGTGTGGATGTATATGTGTGTGTATGGATGTATATGTGTATGTGTGGATTTGCATGTCTGTATGGAAAAATTTAGATGTCATTGCAGTGTAACCCAAACAGGTTTTATGCTAACCATCTGTAAAGAAAGGATATCATTTTTTGATCACACTCTATTTTTTCCTTTGTACTTATATCCATTTTTTAAAAATTTAGATATATCTCAACTTGTATTCAATTCTCTGTAATTGTGTGGATGTATATATGTGTGTGTATGCATGAGTGTGTGTGTGTGTGTGTGTGTGTTTGTTTGCGTGTTTGCATGTAGGTTTGTAAGACCCCCCCACCTACACCTGGACAAAGATTGTATCAAAAGATGTTTGAATATTACTTTTAATGAAGGAACTCAGTCATTTTTTTATATAAAAAAACCTTTCATAAGTTGAAAAAAAAAAAAACAGTCACAAAACAATTCGTAAACATCAAATTATCCAAGTGTGGAATAAAATTATCACAAAAGTCATTCTTATTCATTTTTTCCAAATATTCAATACTGTAGCAAAAGTTCACTATTTCTTCTATGTATATAAATGAAAGCTTGAAATATGTGAACCACAAATCTAACCATCCAGAACGCATATATATCCTAAGAAGCATGAATAACAGAATATTCAGACTATCCGCAGACAGAACAGAAATTCAACATGCATGCTGAGTATTACAACTCAGCACTATCTAGAATGGGATATAAGGATAGAATAGTATATGCACAAAATAGGACAGAGAAGGCTCAATAGCCAGGGAGCATTATTAATAGTAGAGACAATAATATAAATAACCACAGAATACCAGAACTAAAAAAAACAGTATATTAAGAGAAATAGAAAAATAAGGAATGAAATTATTTGGTTTAATCTAATTCCAAATTAAAAAATAAAATGCTTGAATGGAGATGTGTCGATATCTGCTGCCTCCAAGAAGTAAGGTGGAGAGGAGGTTCGGCTAGGTTCCTCACAGGCAAAGAACACAGGTACAAGATTTTCTGGGCAGGGAACACAGACGGGGTCGGGGGCGTGGGTATACTTCTTGTGGAGAAATGGATGGATAAGGTAATTGAGGTAGTCAGAGTATGCAATAGAATACTTAAGATTAGATTAGTGCTGCATCATGGGTTGGCAACCATTATCTCAGCCTATGCCCCTCAGCTGGGGCTACTCGATGGACAGAAAGACCGATTTTATGACACCCTCTGGCAGACTACCTCACTGACAAATGACAGGGACCTTCTCTTTGTGGCTGGTGACTTCAATGGACATGTTGGACAACATTCAGGGGGCTTCCATGGCGTACATGGAGGCTATGGTTTTGGTTCTTGCAATGAGTAGGGAACCAGGCTGCTGGAGTTCTGTGATGCAAATGACCTTATGGTTTGCAATACTAACTTCAGGAAACCTGCCAGTTACCTAGTCACCTACCATTCTGGCAGACACACTAGCCAAATTGACTACATCCTCGCCAGGAAAAGGGAAAGATGGCTGCTTATAAATGCCAAAACCTTCCCAGGCGAAGAATGTACCCCACAACATAGACTAGTAGTTAGTGACTTCAGGATCAGGGCTAAATGGATCTCCAGAAGACAACCAGCATGGAGGAGAAGGGTCTGGAAGCTTAAAGATCCTGCGAATGGACAGAGATTTAGAGACTTATTACTCGAAGCCTTTGACAAAATAGAAGGGGATATAGCTTCACACGATGTGGAAGACAACTGGAGGTTTCTACGGGACAACCTGCTGAGGGCCACTGACCAGATCTGTGGATGGTGCAAAGTCCCCTCTCGACTCAAAATAATGTGGTGGTGGAACAATGTTGTTGACAGGGCTATTAGACAAACGAAACAGGCTTGGAAGGACTGGAAGAACGGTGGTAGCAGGGAATTGTATCAGACTGCCAGAAGGGAAGCTAGGCGACAGGTTTATTTAGCCAGAAGGGAAGCTAGGCGACAGGTTTATTTAGCCAGAAGGGAAGCAGATGAGAAAAAATTTGCCAATGTTCTGCACCGTGAGGACCAAAGACTTGAAGTATTTTGTGTTGCAAAACAGTGTGTGAGAGAGAATCGTGTTGTCGTGGGAGAGAAATGTGTTCGCATGGATGATGGTATGCTTGTACTAAACGAGGCTGCAAAGAGAGAGATTTGGAGACGCCACTATGAAAGGTTGCTCAATAAAGAAAATGAATGGGAGAAAGAGAGTCTGCCGAATGTCGACCCAACAGAGGGACCAGCTATCCGAATTGACAGTACCATGGTAGATAAAGCAATTAAGAGTATGAAGACAGGGAAAGCCTCCGGCCCATCAGGAATCACTGCAGAGATGCTCAAAATATCTGGCAGTGTCGGCTATAACCTAGTCACCTGTATAGTTAAACAGGTGATACACGAAGGAGTCATACCCAATGATTGGTGTAGTAGCACCATAGTCAACTGCTACAAAGGTAAAGGTGACGTTTTAGACACAAATAATTAGAGAGGTATCAAGTTGTTAGATCAGGTTATGAAAGTTACGGAGAGGGTCATAGCCCAACTAATTAGGGAGCGAATCAATTTAGATGAGATGCAGTTTGGGTTCTTGCCAGGGAAAGCACCACTGATGTTATGTTTCTGGTAAGATAGCTGCAGGAGAAATACCTAGCCAAAGATAAACCTCTGTACCTGGCTTTTGTTGACATGGAGAAAGCCTTTGACAGGGTCCCCTGATCCCTTATCTGGTGGTCAATGAGGAAACTAGGAATAGAAGAATGGTTAGTGAGAGCTGTGCGAGCCATGTACAGAGATGCTGTCAGTAAGGTGAGGGTTGGCAACGAGTAGTGAAGAATTCCGGGTAGAGGTAGGGGTCTACCAAGGTTCAGTCCTCATCCCCCTCCTATTTGTCATAGTCCTCCGGGCGATAACAGAGGAATTCAAGACAAGATGCCCCTGGCAGCTCCTCTATGTTGATGACCTTGCACTAATTGCTGAGTCACTATCAAAACTAGAGGAGAAGTTTCAGGTGTGGAAGCAAGGACTAGAATCGAAGGGCCTTAGAGTCAACCTAGCTAAAACCAAAGTCCTAATAAGTAGGAAGGTAGACAAAACACAAACCCCTTCAGGTAGACGGCCCTGCTCGATCTGTAGAAAAGGCATAGGTAGAAACTCTATAAGATGTATCCAGTGTAAGCTATGGACACATAAGAGGTGCAGCAATATCAAAGGAAGGTTAACTAGAAAGTTAGTTTTGGTATGTGGCAGATGTTCAGGAGCAATAAACACTGAAAATGTGCAGAAAACAACTTCTGCCACATTCCAGGGAGAAAAACTAGACGTAGTTGATAGCTTCTGCTATTTAGGTGACCAAGTTAGTAGTGGGGGAGGGTGCGCTGAAAGTGTAGCTGCTAGAATAAGAATAGCCTGGGCAAAGTTCAGAGAGCTCTTACTTCTGCTGGTGACAAAGGGCCTCTCGCTCAGAGTAAAAGGCAGACTGTATGACGCATGTGTACGAACAGCCATGCTACATGGCAGTGAAACATGGGCTGTGACTGCTGAGGACATGCGTAAGCTCACAAGGAATGAAGCTAGTATGCTCCGATGGATGTGTAATGTCAGTGTGCATACTCGACAGAGTGTAAGTACCTTGAGAGAAAAGTTGAATCTAAGAAGCATCAGTTGTGGTGTGCAAGAGAGACGATTGCGCTGGTATGGTCATGTTGCAAGAATGGATGAGGATAGTTATGTGAAAAAGTGCCACCACACCCTAGCAGTCGAGGGAACCTGTGTAAGAGGTAGACCCAGGAAGACCTGAGATGAGGTGGTGAAGCACAACCTTTGAACATTAGACCTCACTGAGGCAATGACTTGTGACTGAGACCTTTGGAAATATGCTGTGCGTGAGAAGACCCGGCAAGCCAAGTGAGACCTAAATCCAAGGCCTCTGCCAGGGGTGTAGTCAGCCCACTTATGCGTACCTTTCCTTCATTGGACACTAAACTCCGCTTGCGATGACCTGTTGGGGCAATTGAAAGTGAAAACCTGTACCAGTGGAGTACCAAGAGCACCATCTGAGCGTGATCATTGCCAGAGCGGCTGTCTGGCTTCTGTGCCAGTGGCACGTAAATAGCACCATTTGAGCATGATCGTTACCAGCGTCGCCTTCCTGGCACTTGTGCTTGTGGCACATGAAAAGTAACAAAAGAAGTAACAAAAGAAATAATAACCTAAAGTAGAATAAGAGATATTTCTTTATCTCTTATTCTACATTATGTTTTTATTTCTTTTGTTACTTTATTCCAATTTTATTAAATCTTATTTATATATGTATCTAACTTCATTATCCTTATTTTTACTTTTATTACTCTCAGTTTGACTTCTATTACTTTTATATTTTATTTTTTACCTTTTATCCTTTCTTTCTATCTTATACATGTTAGTTAAATATAAATTCAATTCAATCAATTTAACATTCACTCTATGCTGAATTGTGGTACAGTATGGGCAGATTTTTGAAATCCAATGAATCTTTATACAGATATACCTTTTTAAAGGGATATAATAAACCTATTATAATGGGTAATACTAAGCGTACTTTTTCTTTTGTGATGTAATCTTTGGACTAGCAATGTTTGCGGCTGAAGATAGCTTTAAACCATCTTTTATATCAACAATAAACCTATAGTGATGTAATGACAGATTGTTTATAAAGCTTGAAACACATGTACCGTGATATCCTTTGTGTTCTGTTTTCAATTTATGTTTGATATATTCTCTCACCTCTGCCACTATCTAGCATATACAGGTGCTTACACTTATCAAGTATTACCTCTAAACTTACCTCCTCTAAAGTACCTATATATATATATATATATATATATGTATATATATATATATATATATACACCCCCACACATACATACATACACACACAAACACACACACACACATGCTCACACACACATGCTCACACCACCACACATATTTATATGTGTATATGTATGCATGAATGAATATATGTGGTTGTGTAAGCCATTTGAGGCGTGAAGAAATACACGTATAGTTGTTTTTTTTTTACTTGTTAAAATATTCTAGTAGAATAACTCAGTGTAAAAAGAATAACACAATACCATTCCAATGGTAACAAATCAGTGGAGCATGATTTCAATGACTTGTATAAATGATAATTTTCTTTGGGAAGAATGTATTTACAATGGGAATTCATAATCAAAAAATTCTAACCCAAACAGGTATCCACCCATACAGGTATCCACCCATACAATGATGGTTTTCACCGGTAGCGAACTGGCCATGTTTCCAGCTTGCCCGATGGCACGTGGGTCCTTGCGCCATTAGAATCCATATATATCGGGGGGGGGGGGCATGTTAGTATCTAAGGGGCCCATCCCCTCAAGTTTGAGAATTTTTTATTCACTCCTGGAAGAATGCATTAATTATTTCAGCTTGGCTGTGTTTGTAGACAGTTGAAAAGAATACTTTTAACAAAAAAAAAAAAAAAATCTTTGTAGTTGCGGGTAGGCCCCCTTATTTTCCTGGGACCAATATTTTTAGACCCAGTCTGACACTGGTCCTCACTAAGTTTTACATCCTCCAGAACAAAATGATTTGAGATGATGGAAGCCATAAGTTTGCAGAAAAATATTTGTGTCTCATGTATTTGCTTTTAATCATTCTAACTCATTAGTATACAGTAGACCTGTGTAGTTAATATCTATGCTTTGCATATATTAATTAGAAATTTAATTAAGCTATTTTTTGTATCGCAATTCTGAAATGACAGTCATCTTGGATGGCTTATAGTATCTAATTGGTACTCTATTCTCCACTGTTTTACTTTAGTTCTAGAAATGAGGAGGGAACAAGGCTGCAGGAGTTCTTTGATGCTAATGACTTTTAGATCTGCAACACTAGCACCAGGAAAATTAGCTGCCACTCGACTTCCACAAATTTCATGGTTACACCAAGACTGACAACACTTTTACAAGAAAACAAGATAGGCAGATTCTTGTAAATGCAAAATCTTTTCCTGGTGAAGAATGTACAACACAACATCATTTTGTAGTTAGTGACTTCAGATTTAGAGATAGAAGGACTCAGAAGCACAAACCAATTTAGAAAAGGAAGATAAAGAAGCCTAAGGATTCTTTAAACTGTCAGAGATTTAGGAAGATATTGATTAAAGCATTTGATGAAAAGGAGAAGGTGATGGAGATGTATAACAGAAGACAGTTGGAAGTGGGACAAACTCTGAGTGTATAGAACAAATGTGAGGCTGGTGCAAAATTGCAACTGGACCAAGGATGATGTGGAGGTGGAACAGGGAAGTAGACAGCAATAAAAGAGGTAGGCTTGGAAGGTTTGGAAGAATTGGAGAAGCAGATAGCTATATCGGGTAACTGGTAAAGATGTTAGAAGACAGATCTATTTAGTGAGGGCAGAAGGAGAATGGTTGAAGTTTGACAACGTTTATGGCATGTGGACAAAAAGCATGAAAAACTCTGGAATGCAAACCAGTGTATCAGAGAAAATGAAGATGTTGTGGAAGAGAAGTGAGTACAGAATGGTAATGGTACTTTTGTACTTAGTGATGCTGAAAAGAAAGAGGCAAGGAAGTGCCTCACAATCCAGAACACCTCATACCTTTGCTCTTCACGCTGTAAAACATTGGCAAACCTCAGGTACAGCATATTACTGAGATGAATGAAGTATTGCACTAGAGAAAACCCAACCATCTCCGCAAAAATGAGGTCTCGTCCAGCATTGCAACTCATCTAACACTCACTGCTCCATCAATGGTCAGTGGCACTACTCATTCAGGTGATTCCTCTTATTCCCATTCTATCACTACTACTCCCCTTTGTCATCTCCTTCCTTCTGCCCCCCCCCCCCCTAAAACCAGTATCCATTGTGTCCAACTCAATCCTCATCTTTAATTGTCTCTCACACTAATCTCAATCTCGCACATTTACCCATCTTTCTTCTTCCTCTCTCTCTCTCTGTCTTTCCTATGTATTCACCTTGTGTCTTCACCTCGTGTCTCTCCCGGTTTTTCCAGAAGGCTAAGCCATATATTCACCTCTTCAGTCAGGCACCTGCTCCTGCCCATCTCTCGTACTTTCATATCCCTCAAAACAATGTCCCACTCACTTGTGGGATCTCATCTTGCAAGTTACTCTCTGGTATTGGTGCCATGAAGAAAGCACCCAGTACACTCTGTAAAGTGGTTGGTGTTAAGAGTGACATCAAACTGTACAAACCATGCCGAAGCAGACACTGGAGCTTGGTGCAGCTTCATGGCTTGTCAGTTCATGTTGAACCATCCAACACATGCCAGCACAGAAAAAAGACGTTAAAATGAGATGACGATGAATTACTCTTCATGGTAAAATGTTTCAATTAATACATTCATATTTTTTGACACAATCGTTTTTGCTTAAAATAATTCCCAGTTCATTTTTGGTCCTTGTAATCTCTGGAAACCTAAAAGTCTTGTTGATTATTGTATTAATGCAAAAAAGTAATGTTCAGACAAACAGGATATGAAAACAATTCATGATGTGTACACACACACACACACACTTAAAAGCCATATTGAACAACAATGAAAGGAAGAAATCACATCATTTGAATCTGTGTTTTGTAGCGTTTTACAATTTGTAATGAAATATATTTTGGTAACAAGAAATGCTGGCACTTCTTCCTTTCTTGGGAATTTGGGAGATTCCACTAATTGAACATTCTAGACCAGTGGGGGTTCACAATTGGAGTCCATATGACCCTTGGGGGTCCCTGTAAGATTTTGTCATTCAAATCTATGTGTAATAAAAGAGCTCATACTTTTATTATAAAAATATAATATGATTTTTTAAGCATCAAATGGCTAGGAGGTTCCTTCAGAGTAAAATAAGAAGTCAAAAAAGTCCAGAGGTCGAGAAAAGTTGAGGAACTCTGGTTTAGGCTTTTGTGCAACACACAAATCACCAAAATTGCTAGTCTTCCAACTTTATTTTTGTTGTGACAAAACTACAATACAAATAAGTGGGGGGGGGGGGGAATTAAGCAGCAGAAAATGGGGAGGAGAAGGAAGCAAAAGGTTGTACAGCCCAGACCAAATGGCATGTTCAATGGTGCCCTGTGGACTTGATTGCAAAGGCATTGCTGTGGAGAATGGGCCAGCAACATTCGTTCCAGCAGCCAGTCCACCTAGTGGGGCTCATTTCTCAGGTGGATCACAATTATTCTGATTTTGTGGAGGAAATCATCCATGCAGGGTCTGAGAACACCTGAGGTCACTACTGCAACCAGCACAAACTGGTAGCGGCCGGTCAGGCTCCGGTATTTGTCTGTTTTTCCTCTCCTCTGCATTATGGGTAATTCTTCATTGTGAGATGGCAAATGATAATATAATTTGATGGGCGGGTGGGGGATTGTATTGTAGTGTCTGAATGCAAAGGCAGACATACTTACAGATAATTCATACACAAACACACACAGATGAAAAGATGCTGAAGACTATTCTGACATACGAGAAAAGATGTTTTATTCTGTTAAAAATATTAAATTGACCACACCAGATCAAAACAAAACAAGAGATTTGAAACAACAACAGTTATTACAAGAAATTCCATGCCATGATAATGTTGCTTATATTTACGAAGAAATGGTCGTGAGAAAATTTATGAAACATTTCAAATAACAAACAATGCAAGCAAAGAATGATGTGTATGTCTGTTTATAACATGTGTATGTATGTGTGCATGAGAAAGAGAGAGAGAGGGGGAGAGGGAGAAAGAGATGGGGTGAGTTATGTATTTGAGAGAATTTGAAAAAATCATCTCGTGTGGATTCATCAGAAAACAATTCCTGTTTGTTGAAATAGAAAAAAAAGGTTTTTATAGAGATTTTACTCAGCTTTTTGAGGCAAACGAATGTGCCAAAAGCTCCCTGTTGCGATTGGCTGAACATAACAAACAAAGGACAGTCATGTGATGTTTCATCCAAGCTGCCTGCTAGGCTTGCATAAACACAGCAACATAACCATTGGAATTCAATATTTCTTATTGTGAGACAAGTGGCCGGGTAGAAGATTGTGCACAGATACTGACAAGACAGACATCAAATTACCTGGTAAAATAGGGGCCATTGATTGAATGAAATTCAAGCCGAAGGGTCTTTGTCAAACAAATACATGTAAACATACACAAGAGATTATGTAGTAATATGAGGGAGATTCAGCTACTATTTCTAACTGATCTTCCAAACATGCAGAGGTAGTAATATAATGTTGTTATTATAAATGTGAGGTAGTGATATCCATGCTGCTATGAGGAAAGAAACCATTGTGCTGTGGAGTCTCCTCTCAGAGGACGAGTCTAGAAGAGTAGCCATCGAATAAGATATGTGGAATGGTGAGTGCAAGTCGGTGTTTTTACATGATCAGGTAAGCCAAGAACTTGCATGAAGTGAGGTAGCCAATTGCACATAGCATCCACATCTAGTGAGAAAATATTAGCAATGGTAGAAGGGTGATTGATGTGGATCTGAGATGTTCAGGTTTCAAGTCATTATTGAAATAACCCTCTTTCAATTTATGCTGGAGGATTCTGTTCATCTATTTAGATGAAGAATAAGATTCTTTGGAGTCTGATGAAGTACTTTGAAGGGACAATAGTTGAGTGATAAGGTGCTTAAATTGAACCCTTAATCCAACCCTCGCGGACAAACTAAGGTGGCCGGTCACTGGCAAAGGTTGGGTGGCACATTTATGGGAATCATCTAGACACTGTTTGGATGGTCATCAGGATTTGACATGGTTTAACATAAGGGGTGAAAAGTTGCACTGTGGACATACTTTTCTCTTTCCACTGTCCAGTCTATCCTCTTATGTTCTTGTGGTAGCCATTGTGAAATGGGAAAGGTGGACTTGGTCAGAGCTTGACAGTTGCTCTTCCACTATTCTGTATTACTTGTTGCGTGCATCGAAACATGGTTCTTGGAATGTGTGTGTGTGTGTGTGTGTGTGTGTTGTAGTGGTGTAGTGGTTATATTGTTCTTGCTAATTGTATTGTGGTGGGTGTTTAGCTTCAAATCAATCCCCATCGATCTTAAAATCAAAGACATTTTCTTTCAAAGTTTTCAATAATCTACAATCCCCACATCACATGTTTCTATTTGAAATGGATTTGCTTATCCTCTTCATACTATTTATTATTGTTGTTGTTGTTGATGGTTGTGTTTGTGTTGATGATACCCAAACCTTAACTTCTCAGACAAACATCAGAAAAGTTAACCTTGGCAGATCCTCAACAGGTTTCTTCACATACTTAACTATTACGAAATTATTCTAGTTATATTATTATTATTATTATTATCATTATTATTATCATAAGTATTGTTGTTGTTTATGCTGTAGTTGTTGTTATTATTATCATTATTGAGTGAGAGAGCAGTGCATGCCATCAAAGTGACACTAGGGTAAAATATACAATGTCCTTTATACTCATCATGACTACCAGTCCGATAAGGGTACACCAGGCACATACATCACAATCATATGTGCACGACATGGGGATCTCATATCAAGATAAACAGTGCATGACCTCGCAGGTGGGACCCTGTTAGAATTTTCTTCAGGTCGAGTAGCCCATCCTGCTCAAAAGGTCCCTGAATAAAGTTTGTTTAAGGATGTTGAGCAAAACACCCATGTTTCCAAAGGTGAATTATCCAAACCCCACAGGATTCCTCTCAACACATGGCTATAATGCTCTCCCACTACTTTTGCTCGTTATGAGATGCACATATCATCAGTCACCAAGGGACATGCTCAACTGGTTAAGGTCAAACAACTGACAAGCATATCTGTGGTATTAAACAGAATATTTGGTGTAGCCCAGCTTTTATACCAAGACAAAACAATGTACATTATTATTATTATTATTATTGTTATTGTTCAGTAGTTTTATTTTTATAACGTACTTTCACTTCACTACTGAGCGCAGCTCTGTGCCTTGGGTATGTGCTGTGGTTTGCTGTGATGCTCTTATGGTTACTGTATTGAAAGTGTTTTGCGTAGGATGTGTGCAGTGTCCAGTAGTGCAATTTTCTGTATGTTATATATATTTGTAAGTCCTGGTGTTTTTGTTATGTATTTGTCTGAATATTTTTTTATTATACCTAAGGCACCTACTATGATAGGAATTGTTTCTGTTTTTAGATTCCACATTCGAGTTACCTCTATTTCCAGGTCTTTGTATTTTGAAAGTTTTTCCATTTCTTTTAGGGAAACGTTGTCATCTGCTGGTATTGATACATCAATTAGAAAGCATTTTTTTCTTCATGATCTTTGACAACTATATCTGTCCTATTGACCTTAATTTCTCTATCTGTGTGTATTGGCATATCCCAGAGTATGGTTGCTTTCTCGTTTTCTGTGACCTTTTCTGGCGTGTGTTTATACCATCTTTTTTCTGTTGTTATTCAATAGTGTTGGCATAGCTTCCAGTGTATATTATTATTATTATTATTATTATTATTATTATTATTATTATTATTATCATTGATATTATTATTATCATTGTTGTTATTATTATTATTATTATTATTATTATTATTATTATTATTATTATTATTATTATTATTATTATTATTATTTTATGTTTGACTTTTGCTTTGCATTTGTACAAGTTGGATCCAAGTCTCACCCAGAGACCTCAAGAGACAACAAGTTAGAAGTTCATGTTGGTGTTATGCCTAGGGTACCATATATTTGGATTTGTACATAGTGTTGTTCTAGAGAATGTTTAAGAAACCAGAAGAAAATTATAAGTTTGTTTTAAAATTCGAGATCACATAGACAGTATTTTACGTATTATTATTATTATTATTATTATTATTATTATTATTCATTGTTGTTATTATTATTATTATTATTATTATTATTGTTATTATTGTTATTATTATTATTATTATTATTGTTATTATTATTATTATTATTATTATCATGATTATTATTATTATTATTATTATTATTATTATTATTATTATTATTATCATTGTTGTTATTATTATTATTATTGTTATTATCATTATTATTATTATTATTATTATTATTATTATTATTATTATTATTATTATCATTGTTATTATTATTATTATCATTGTTATTATTATTATTATCATTGTTATTATTATTATTGTTATCATTGTTATTATTTTTATTATTATTATTATTATTATTATTATTATTATCATTATTAAATCAAAATTAAAAGAAGAGTACCATTGTCATCTAGTGAACGATATTTCAACATATTATTATGATTATTATTATTATCATCTTTCACTTTCGTTTCCATTTGTTGCTGAGTGTCTTCCCAACACCTAGAACAAAGAAACTCACTGTATACATTGGTAGGCCATCAAAATAAACACATCAAAAGAAAGACAGGAGAATAAAGAAAAAGATGAAAAAGAGGAAAGAAAGACAATAAAAGGGGAAAAGAAAAGGAAAGAGCAACAATGTTCTTCTCAATACTTGTGACCAGTTAAGACAATCTTTGCACTTCCTGTAAGGGTGGTAAGCCAGGGATCATCTCCAAGTCACTTTCAGTTCCCTTTTTTAATCATTCCAAGTTCTCCTACAATCACTTGTATTCTAACCATCTTGAGACGCCTCATTTTTTCCGATTTCAATCAGCAAATCTTTATATTTCCTGAGCTTATCAAGCTTTTTTGCAGAGATATTATGACCCCAAGGTATGTTCATGTCAATCAGTAAACAGATTTTATTGTTTTGGTCTTTCACAACACTATCTGGTTAATTAGCTTTGATGGTCTGCTCTGTACATACTGGAAAGTCCCAAAGGACCGTTATGTTTTCTCCCTCAGTTCCAGCCTCAGGATGGTGCTTATACGATTTGTCAGCAGCTTTGATTTTATAATGCTGACATATTCACCAGTGTGGATATTGACCAACTCTGTCATGTCTAGTTACTTGGAACGTAAAGGCAGACGAAATACTGCTAAGCATTTTGCCCAGCGTCCTAGCGTTTCTGCCAGCTCACCGCCTTCAATACATCCTCTTCTGTAATGTCAATGTAATTGATGGTCGCCTTTTTCTCTTGTAGGTTAGAGGTGTTGAAGAACTCATTAAGTCTGCTTATTTTCATGTTTTCTAGTGGGGAGGTGAAAACACTTTGGAATTGTTTTAATTAGTGATTCATTTATCTTCTTGGGGTTTGCAGTTAGTGAGCCCTTTTCATCAAACAGTGGCCCTATCCTGTATCGTACTGAAGCAGACTCTTTTGCGAACTTGTAGAAAGCTTTAGGGCTGCTTTTTATATTTTCCACCGCCCTGGCTTCTCTCTTCTTTTCCTTTTGCATGGGAGAGTCTGATTTTATTCTCAGTCTCTAAGAGCGCCATATACATACATACATATTTTTTTATCAGTTTCAGCCAAATGCTGCGGCTATGCTGGGTCACCACCGTTTTGCTAAACTGTTGTTATTGAAAGACTCCTCTGATATGTGGCATTTGGTGAATAAAGGAGTTTGAAGTCACTACCTTCATTTGCACCTCTTGCCATGAGGTAGGTTCATCTCAGACTCTCGACAGGAAGAGGTCCAGTTTTGATTTAAAAACACCTACATCCACTTTGTGTAGGTCCCTCAGGCTCTTTGGGAGAATATTAAAGAGCTGTGGGCCCCTGAAACTCAGGCTGTTGCAGTAACTGGTCCTGAAGTGCGATGGCATTACTGCGATCTTTGGCACTATGCAGAGTTGAGTCTTTCTGGTATTGGTGTAGCTTTCAATGCCAAAATTTGGCACAATTCCTTCCAGGATCTTCCAGATGTATATTACTGCATATCTCTCCTGCCTTTGCTCCAAGGAGTAAACTCTTAGCTCTTTCAGCCTTTCCCAATAGCTGAGTTGTTGCAATGAGACGATCTTCTTTGTGAAGCTTTGCTGGATTGCTTCAAGGTCTGCCGTTAATTTTACACTGTTGGGTGACCATAGCTGGGAGCAATAGTCCAGGTGGCTGAGGACGAATATCCTCCAGAGGTCTATCATGGTTTCCTTCTCTCTGGTTCTGAATGCTCTCAGGATCCATCCAGCCTGTCGTCTGCTCTTTTTCGCCATCCTGATAACGTGCATTTGAAAAGAGGTATCAACACTCATGTCGATACCCAGGTTCCTCACTGATTTAGGCTCTGGGATTGAGATCCCCTGTGGACCCGTGTACCTTGTAAGTTTTATATTCAGTTTTGGACGCTGGTAGCGCAGGGCTTGTAATTTTTCAGCATTCAACTACATATTATTGTCCTCAGCCCATCTGTAAATTGAGTCCAACTCCTGCTAAATGTGTGCAACATCACTAGGGATCTGTATTTTCTGCGAGACTTTCGTATCTCCTGCGTAGCTAGCAAGGGTGGCTATCCGTGCAGCTGAGAGCATATTTGAGAGGGCCATTATGAAAAGCAGTGGTCTCAAGGCAGTACCCTGTGGCACTATTTGTCTTATATATATATATGATTATAAGGAAAAAGATTTTCTCCAATGCATAAACTTCACTTTGAAGTGCTCAAGATATTCAAACCATTGGCGTTAGAATAATGTAGAAGTAAGAAACAAATTTAGGCAAATCAAGTTCACATATTCATTGATATTTCTTAAGTCCTAGACCCAGCATGCACAAATTTCTCCAAAAGTATATTCAATACATCAAACACATCAAAAATATATAGATATAATATATAGAGTAATACTTTTGGAGAAATTCATGCAAGTTGGATCTGGGGCTGAAGAAATATAAATGAATATGTGAACTTGATTTGCCTAGATTTGATTCTTATATATATATATGTGTGTGTGTGTATGTGTGTGTGTGTGTGTGTGTATGTATGTATATACATGAACACACACACACACACACACACACACATACATATATATATACATATATATAAGCATATGCCTTTACAATCCTGTAGTGCATGAGTATCATTTCTTGTGTTTACTTTTATGATCTATCCATCTGTCTATCTGTCTATCAGTCAGTCAGTCTGTCTGTCCATCTGTGTGTGTGTGCTCACATACATACATATATACATACATACATGCATAAGTATATACATACATACGTACATTAAGAGTTTATATCCTCTTCAGGTTGTCTCGGTTTCATAGGGTGAGTTTCTTCCTTTAGAATTGCATCCTTTTTAGTACTGGAAGGGAAAAGAGGAAAGAGCCAATCAGGCATTTAGCAAAATAATGTTTAATATTTGAAATATGATGATAATAGTGATGATGATGATGAGGAGGAGGAGGACGATATTGCTACAGCTAGTGATGACGATGATGATGATGATGCAGATGATGATTAAGATTCTTATTAAATCAATGATGTTGTTATTTTTGTGCAAACCTTCCCTTCCACTGCTGGTGCACCTGGGAGTTAGCTAGTTTTGGCTCATATCCATTCAGGTATCACTGACTCACTCGTTTTCCCCTCCTCTTTTCACTCCTACAGTGTCCACCCTTTATTGCCTTGCACTAAACCCCAGTGGCATTGCAAGGGCAGCCAACAAAAGGGGTAAAGCAATCCCATTATGAGTAAGTGGGGAAAACGGGTTATTTAAAATTTTTTATCAGTTATTTCTTGTTTCAAACATGAGACTATGGCCAGGCTGGGGCACTGCCTCAAAGAATTGTGTTAACCTCATGAGGGGATGCTTTCATCCAGGGAAGTACTGGTTCAATACGTAACATTTTGGGGCAATTAATTTCCTTAAAATAATAGGTATATATAAAAACATAGTTTATATTCATATATAAGTTTGCTATAGTGAATCCATAAACACATATAAGACATCCATTGGTATATATATTTTTTCTGAAGTTCTGCTCAGGTCATATGAATTTAATATTTAATTAATATTCACTGAGTATTAATTGAAACAGCTGTAAGGGATGATAATTGATTAGTTGTTAACAATAAACAATTCTTAACTTCCCAATCTCCATTTCTTTTTCTTCTTCTACACACACACACATGTAATTTGTAGATCCAATAAAGGTAGAATCATCAAAAACGTACTATATCTATACATACATACAACAGGCTTCATACAGTTTCTGTCTACCGATTCAACTCATAAGGCTTTGGTTGGCCCGAGGCTATAACAGAAAACACTTTCTCAAGGTGACATGCCGTGGGACTGAACTTGGAACCATGTGCTTGGGAAGCAGACTTCCTACCAGACAACCACTTTAATTTTTCTTTTGGAATCTTGTGTCTCTAAGAATTTTGAGTCCAGAGCAATTGTCCTTTGGTCTTGCCCATGCTACAGCACTGCTAACCACAACAGTTAATCTTTCCTCTCCAGGACATTGATCTTCTGGCACTTTCTCCCAGTGGTCATTGACTTACAACTCAACAAGAGAAATTCTAACGGCATCAGAGTTACCAAAGTCGAAGAGTTCCACAATGGACATGAGATCAGACCCTTACCCAAACAAAAACTGCCACCAAGTGACCCTGATTATTTCTGACTGAGGAAACCTAGGGTCAAAAGCATTCCAGCCTTAAACGACCTGTTTTGTTTTCTGACCTTTGTGCCTCAATATTCAATATGTCCTTCCTTTTTCTTTCAGGTGACAGGGTGTAATTTCTAGCAAGTCGAATGATCGATTAAAGGCTTGCTTCTTGGTTCATAATGATGATGATGATGATGATAATTACTAAGTTGCTGATGGTAATGGTTATGATGATGATAATGATGACAACGATGATGATGATGATGGCAATGATGTTGACAATGGGGATGATGACAATTACATTGGTGATGGTGATGGTTATGTTGATGAAAACGGTAATGATGATGATGATGATGATGATTATACTGATGATGATGACAATCATGATGCTACTACTGATGGTGATGATGATGATGGTGGTGGTGGTGATGATGATGTTTAAATCATATGAGAGACACCTACGTTAACTCCAGTTCTCCAGATTTGGTCACATCATTGAAGTTGTCCATCATTTTCCGGTTGTTTGTTTCAGGTAACAACAATGACAATAGCCCCGCGATTATGGAAAGTGCTCCCATAAGAATCATTGGCATTATTCGACCAACCTTGCCAGAAACCAAATCTGACTGAAAAAAAACAGAAAAAGAAACAGCAATTTAAAAATATGTTTTGTTTATTTTGTTGTTGTTGTTGATTAAACCCAGATCATTACTGAACAAGCATACTTATGGTCAAAGTTGTTAACACCATGTCCATCCTGTGCTAATTTTAGCATATATATATAGGCGTAGAAGTGGGTTTATGTTAAGAAGCTTGCTTACCAGCCTCATGGCTCCAGTTTCAGTCCCACTGTGTGGCAACTTCGGCAAGTGTCTTCTATTCTAGCCTCAGGCCGACCAAAGCCTTGTGAGTAAATTTGGTTGACAGAAACTGAAAGCCCGTCCTGTATATATATATATATATATATATATATATATATATATATATATATATATATATGTGTGTGTGTGTGTGTGTGTGTGCATGTATGTATGTGTGTATGTATGTATTTGTGTGTCTTTGTTTATCCCCTCGGCAGCGTTTGACAACCAATGTTGGTGTGTTTACATCCCCATAACTTAACAGTTCGGCAGTAGAGACCGATAGAATAAATACTTGGCTGACAAAGAATAAGTCCTGGGATTGATTTGTTCGACTAAAGGTGCTCCAGCATGGCCACAGTCAAATGACTGAAACAAGCAAAAGAATAAATGAAATCAAGAATATATATGCGCATATATATATATATATATATATATATATATATATATATATATATATATATATATATATATATATATCATTTATCTTTTGTTTCAGTCATTCGACTGTGGCAATGCTGGGGCATCGCCTTGAAGAAAGTTTTGTGGAATGAATCAACCTCAGCACTTTTTAAAATCCTGGTATTTATTCTGTTGATTCCTTTTGCCAGACTGCTAAGTCATTGGGATTGTGGTGGTCTACGTAGCTAGATAGTTGAATGATCTCCCTTGTAAGAAAGATTATAGAGTAACCTCCCTTTTCTTAGTTTCTCGAAGCATCTGTGTCATGAGACGTGGTTTTTAATTATTCAAGAAGCTTAGCGTTTCTCTTGGAAGTTTCTAGAATGGCAAGCATTCCATTAATAAAAACAGCTTGCTAAGCCAGCTTTTCACTTCTTAGTCGATTAGACTTAGAGCCATTCACGTCATTGCTATGTCCGTCTATTTCTCTATACCACATGACTGAAAGCCACCACTTAGCTGTTATTTCTATCTTTCCTATCTCTTAACTTTCTTGCATAAATTACTTCATTCAATTAAATTCTATATTTTGATTCCATTTATCGTCATCGTAATAAATATATAGGCCTTGAATTTATTCTTCATCTCTTTATGAACTATTGTAATAACATACATGCAACCACATCAACACCTTTTACTGACTATATATTTCCACTTCAGGATGTAAACTCACCAACACTGGTTATCAAGCAGTGGTGGGGGAGAAGCACATACACAAAGACACACACACACATATAGATATATACGATGGGATTCTTTCAATCTCCATCCATTAAATCCACTCACAAGGATTTAGTCGACCTGAGGCTACAGGGAATACACTTGCCAAAGGTACCATGCAGTGGGACTGAACCTGGAACCATGTGGTTGGGAAGGAAGTTTCTTACCACGCAGCCATTCCTGCACCTATAAATATATTTTCTAATTCTATATATTTATATATTTTCCACTTTTTGCATTTAGCTTCTCAGTTCTTGCTTGTGATGTCTCATGTACCAGTCTCCTGATCTTCAAAGGGAACAAACCCTGTTCTCAGAGCCTAAAGATTACTTGGAGACACAAGGCATGTTCTGAAAACCTGCCTAGACATGTGTTTCCATTGCAAGAAGCTATTAGTAGCTCATACCTTAATACTGTGTACATTAAATGATATATCGATGGGTTTATATCATCCAAAGTCTTTTATATTTTTAAGAAGGTAGGTCTTGATGTGAGGGAAATTTAGCTACTATTTCACACAGTTCTTCAGTTTTTCTTTTTTGCAAGGGGAAATAGTTACAACAGATTGAACAAATTTTGTATATACTTATATGAACACACCAGGATTCCTTTTAAGGGCTAGAAACTACTTCAGCCCTTATCAAATGCTGATCCTTTCAGTACAAAGGTAGCATTAAACTCGAACTGGAGTGCTGTTATGTCTGCTACACAAATATTAGGTTGATCTGAAAGTAATGGCCGACTTCAGAAACATAATTTTATTCTGGAAAACTTAACAATAGAAATGTCTTGATTAGTCTCAAAGTATGAGCCGCAAACATCTGTGCATCTCTGCCATCGATCAACGAGATTATTTATGCATCGTTGATAAAAAATTATTGGCTTTGATGCTAAGAAACCTTTGAAAGCTGATTCCACCTCTGGTTTGGACCTGAAAGTTTTATCACTTAAAAACACGTTTAAATGCTTTAAAAAATGGTAGTTAGTGGGTGAAAGATCAGGAGAATATGGAAGATATGGTAAAGTCTCATATCCCAAGTCTGTTTCTGCAGCGTCATTCTGGTAACATGTGGCTTTGCATTATCATGGAACAGAATTTGGCCGTGCCGATTCACCAATGCAAGTCTCATTTTTGGCAAGTGAGCATGCATTTCAGTGAGTTGATTGCAGTAATGCTTTGATTGGCTTCCACAAAGCTGTAAAGGACAACACCAATTGCAGACCACCAGACAGTCACCATAATCTTTTGCCGATGCAACTTTGGCTTTGGGAATGAAGCCATTGGCCTGATCGTTTACGGTTGTCATAAAGGATCCACTTTTCATCACAAGTGACTATTCGGTCAAGAAAAGGATCATTGGTGTTTCACAGAAAGAGCATCGAGCAGACTTCAAAACGCCAAACTTTTTGATTTTCACTGAGCTCATGAAGTAACCATTTATTGAACTTTTTCACCTTACCAATCTTCTACAGGTTGCATGAGACCGTTGCAATACCGACACCAAGAGCCTGAGATATTTTTCTGACTCTTTGACGTGGGTTTTGTTCATTAGTCGCTTTCATTTGTTCAGTGTCAAGACTGCATGACCTTCCTCTACCTTCTTCATTTTCAAAGTTCTCACCACCATTAGGGAATTTCTGAAACCACCTTTGTACTGTGAGATCACTTGTGGACCCCTCTCCCCATGCTCTGATGATATTGGCAGCAGTTTGGGAGGCATTGTGCCCAAGCTTGAACTCATGCAAGAAAAGTAAGCGAAGGTCCTTTTTTATCATGTTCATAATTAAGGATGCCTATGATTCAAGAATGTTTCCTGTCTGAAATAAGTAGAAAATCATTAAAGAGTATACATCAATTATTAAGTATGTCGAAATTTACCTAAAATATAATTAAAATACAATTAAAGAATTGCATTTGAAAACACAACATTTAGAGTGGCCATTATTTTCGGAACTACCTAATATAACATCTACAAAAGAAAGCAATGGAATTGGTTGGCAGAAATTCACCAACCATTAGTTTCTGTTGTTAAGATCAACAAAACTATGCAGTCATGGTTGTGTGGTAAGAAACTTGGTTCCCAACCACACAGTTACAGGTTCAGTTCCACTGCATGGCACCTTGGGCAAGTGTCTTCTATCATAGCCTTGGGCCAGCCAAAGACTTGTGAGTGGATTCGGTAGACAGGAACGGAAAGAAGCTTGCCATGTATAGACACACACACACACACACACACACACACACACACACGCACACGCGCGCGCGCACATGTGAGTGTGTGTCTATGTTTGTACTTGTCCCCACCACTGCTCGACAATCAGTGTTGGTTTGCTTATATCCATGTAACTTAGCAGATCGGCAAAAGTCACTGATACAGTAAATACATCTTTATTATCATCATGTAAAGTCTGGTCTCCATGCTGGCTTGATACGGAGCTGGCTAGCAGGGAGATGTCTGGATTCCAAATGTCGGTTGTGGCATGGTTTCTGCGGCTGGATGCCCCCAAATAATAAGCACTGGGGTTGATTCATTCAACTGAAATTCTTCAAGGCAGTGCTGCAGCATGGCCACAGTTTAGTGACTGAAACAAGTAAAAGATAAAAGATTAGTCTACAGAAACACTATGTCTTCTTTCTTCTTTCGTTTCCAATGCTACAATGTTTTCCATTTTGATTCGCTGACTGTAACCCCTATTCCAGATATCGAGCCAAAACATATCCAAGTCAGGCACCAACTGCATCAGTTTTACCCATTTGGGAGATGGCATTCAAAGAAAATGGACAACTTGTATTCTTCACTGATTAATATATTTTGAAAATAAATCGTTTTGATACCAACTTGCTGCAGACCATAACTGGTCCTATGAAACAAACTTTGTGTTTTACGGTGGTCATCAAAATTGCATGTCATTTTTAGGTTCCAAGCAGCAGCTTAATAACGTTTCAAATTTTGGCACAAGGCCAGCAATTTAGAGGGAGTTCGGGTAGGTCAACTACATCAACCCCAATATCTAACTGGTACTTATTTTATCGATCCCGAAGGGATAAAAGGCAAAGTTGACCTCAGTGGAATTTCAACTCAGAATGTAAAGACGGACGAAATGCTGCTAAGCATTCGTTCCAGTCTGTTAATGATTCTGCCAGCTCACCACCTGAAGTAGCAGCTTAATAATGACAAAGTTATTTCATTAAATTTCTTCGTTATTTCAAAATTAATTAAAACAAAGGTTGTTTATTTCAGAAATGTGGTAAGAAAAGGCTCAGCTAGTTTACGAAATTCTTTGAAACAAATACAGTGTATTTCATCCCAAATACGGTAACAAAAGGTTTATAGCCATTGTGCCTGGTCTGACGGATAATATTTCCTTATTCGTATGTTGTTATGTAAATCCATGGAAAGATAAACCTAGCTCTGTCTCTTTACTAGTTGTGCTGGTCCCACGATTGGTGGACTAACAAAAAAGGTGAACAACAAAACAAATACGAAGTCTGAAAGAATCTAAATACTTACAACATTGAGAGTGTAAGGTGCCAAAGCGCCGCCAAAACGTGCAAAGGTGGACAAAACCCCCAATGCACCGTTTCTTATACAAGTTGGATATAATTCCAAAGTGTATAAATACACAATTCCAAAAGTTGCAGTGATAAACAAACGGCCTAACATCGAACTGGCAGTTAACATCCATCGATGGGCTGAAAAAGAAAAAGATAAAAGACAGAATTCTTAAGTAAAAAAGGATAAAAACCCTTTCCGGTATTTCACAGACATGTGGACTCTTAATATAATTCTCAGGTAAAATCAAAATGACTTAATGGCTGACTAAACTGTACATAATTTCAATATGTGGGCTTCTCTACAGTTTTCGTCTTCCCAGTCTCATTCAGAAAGTACAAGCCCTCACAAATTGTGGGTTGGTGCCCAGCATGCTGGAAGCCCACTGGGAGTGAGTCACTCCTTAGCTTTTGTTAAAGCCTGTCTCTAGAAATCCCCTTGAAACCTAGGCTATGTCTCTTTCAATAATTGGCAGAGACTTGGTCAGTGAATCCTCTGCGATGGTCAACAAACAACAGCAAGATGAGCTGTTATGGATCACACTATCCCAAAGTGTGTGTGTGTGCATGTGACTGGGGATCACATGGGAGCTTGTGTCCCCACTGAAACTAGGAACAAGAAACTCCTGTCAGAGCTGGTTCAATCCATCCCGGATGAATGCCACAGCAAGTACAAGTAGGCAAGTAGAAAGTATGGGTTGAGCCAAGGTTATGAAAATGACATTAACTCAGCATGTTACACAGTGGGATTGAACCAGGAGCCATGGGGTTGTGAAGCAAGCTTCTTAACCATTTGACCATACGGAACATTACATCAAACCCACTGCTTGACTGGTTCTTTAGTCTTTTGATCGTGAAAGAATGAAAGGCAAAAACGACAATGTGAGGATTTGAACCCAGAACACAAATCGGAAGAAATACCACTAAGCATTTTGTCCGGTGCAGTAATGATTCTGCCATACAAAAAGAGTTTGGATAAAATAATGGAAACACCGGATTAAATGGAAGTTTTATTATTCAATAATATGACACAATGGCTGACTAAACTGTACATAATTTCAATGTGTAGGCTTCTCTACAGTTTTCATCTCCCTAGTCTCTCATTCACAATACCGCTTGGTGGCTAACCTTAAAACACAAACATCAGTGTTGAGAGAAAATGTTTAATAAAAGGTTGGAACCAAAGGTGAAAGCCTTTCGCCCGGAAGGTGGCCTGTGGTTGAGCAGCACTGACCCGGTCATCACCCAGTGACTACTTATACACAAAGCCAGGGGCAGAGAAGAAGATGGGATAAGGAGGCAAACCGAACGGTAATTGAATGCTGGATCAGGAGTGAACTTACGAGAAGGGGATTCCGACAACACATGGAAGCAAAATGGAATGAAATAAGACTCTTCGAAACAAGTGAGCAACGGCTGCCGGCCAGGCAAGAGCAATAAGAGCAAAAGGGTGGTTAACAGATATGGAAATTGAAGAGACAAAAAGGAAAGTAGAAGATAGAAATAATACTTCACCAACGGATAACGTTCCCAGTGAGAACAGAATGGCGGCAGTGAAGACGTAGAGCAAAGTGTAAATGTAAATGCATTCTCACTAAATGAAGCAGAAGTAATAGGAAGAGCTATGTCACAAGAATACGATGATGACCAGCAAGACATAATGAGGATGCTGTGCTGATATATTAGAGAAGACCAGAATCAAGCACCCCTCAATCTGAGGTACATTGATCGACGTCAGCTCAAAGTTGAAGCCGAAAAGATAGATTCAGTCCTTGGGCTATTCCAGATAAGAAATATAACTGAAACTAACAAGATTACTTGGGCTGCAGCTATTGTTGCAGCATATAGAGTTGGATACAAAAGAAGAGAACGTAAAGAACCATATTGGCGCAGACGAATTTGTGAGAAACAAAGTTAAAAAGACGTTTAGGACAAGTTGATAGGTGTAGAAGAGGGGAATTGAAGAAGGAAAGCATAAAGAAAATGCTGGAAAGAACATATAGCATAAGAGATAAAGGGTAGGATGTGATATTGGAAGAATTGAAACAAAGAATAGGAGCAATCAACGCAAAACTGGAAAGATATGACTACAGAAAAAGACAGTTCAGGCAAAACAGATTGTTTGAAGCAAATCAGAAGAAACTGTTTCAGGAAGTAGATGGGAAATTACATGTAACAATGATACCAGATGCAGAGGAAAGCAGGGATCTGGAACCAACCTGTAGAGCATAATGATTAAGCAGAGTGGCTGCATGAAATCCAAGATAGGTTAAGAAATATAGAAGTCCAAATAATAAAACAGTTAAAAAATTCCTAAATTGCAAGAGTCGAGGACTGGATGGGGTCCAAGGTTATTGAATGAAGAAGCTGAGAGGGCTCCATGAAAGGATAATGCAACACTTAGATGAGTGGTTGCAGGAAGGCGCAGTACCTACCTGAATGATTAAGGGAAAGACATTGTTATGTGTTAAGGATCCTGAAAAGGGGAATGTTGCATCCAACTTTCGACCAATAATATTTATTTCGCTAATGTAGAAACCAATGTTAGGTGTTTTGGCTGGTGAACTGTAGAGATACTTGGAAAGAAGTGGTCTGCTGCCTATTGAACAGAAAGAGTGCCGAAAGAGAGGCCGGTGAACGAAGGATCAGCTCTTAATTTGTAATCCAATTTTCAGGAACTGCAAGAGAAGACATACCTGAGCATGGCATAGATTTACTATCGCAAAGCATACGATATGATAACACACTTCTGGATAATAATGGAAATGTATGAAGTAGCAGAAAACAGGAGAGGCCTGATATGGAATAGCATGAAATGCTGGAAAACGGAATTGACAGCAGGGAATCAATGTATTAGGAGAGGTGAAAATCAAGAGAGGAATCTTCCAGGGAGACAGTGTCCCACCACTGATCTATGTACTGAGAATGATCCCTTGAATGAAATACTACAGAAAACAAAGTTGGGGTATGATCTGGGAAGAGGTAAGCGAAAACTGAACCACTTGCTGTTCATGGACGACCTGAAGCTATTCACAAAAACTGAGGCAGAACTGGACAGCCTAGTCCAGTCTGTGTAGATTTTCGCTAATGATATTAAGATGGAGTTTGGACTCTCAAAATGTGCTATGATGGGGATGAGACGACGAAAGCTTGTCAGGACAGAAGGCATATGATTGCCAAGTGGTGAAATGATGAAGGCAATTCAACCTCAATCCAGCTATAAATACCTGGGAATACTTGAGGCAGATGGAATTAAACACCACAACATGAAGGAAAAGACAAAAAGAGAATACTTGTGGCGAGAGAGAAAAATATTGTCCTCAAAGCTGAATACCAGACACACAATTTCGGCAATAAACACGCGCGCAGTCGCAGTAGCTCGGTATGGTGCTGGGATCCTGAAGTGGACAGAGGAGGAGCTAAAGGAGATGGACAGGAAGTCAAGAAAGCTCCTAACGATGCGTGGAGCCCATCATCCACGTGTAGACACTGATCGTCTATACATGAAGAGAATAAATGGAGGAAGGGAACTAATAAGTGTGGAAGACTGCGTGCGTATCGAACTCGAGAGCTTAATGAGATAACTAGCCCAAAGTAAGGAAAACTTGCTAATGGCAGTTAGGAATGAGGGAGTATTAAAAGCAGAGGAAAAAGGAATAACAAAGGAAGAAGAACAAAAAGGACATGAAGAAGAATTACACAGGAAAGGCCAACACAGTCAATTCCATGTAACCACAACAGAAGTTGCTGGAAAAATAAGTGGGATTGGCAGAAGAAAGGAACGCTAAAAAAAGAGAGTAGACGAAACCATTGTCCATATGACGAACGAATGCCCTAGACTTGCCCCAAACCATTGCAAGTTGTGGTGACATGATCAGGTAGCGAAAGTGCTACATTGGAAACTGTGCGACAAGTGGGGGCTAGAGAGAGGCAAGACATGATATGAACACAAACGGCAGAGAGTGACGGAGTCGGAGACTTGCAAAACCCTCTGGGATTTTCCAATCCAAACAGAACAGGTGCTAGAGCATAACAGATCGAACCTAATGATGGTAAACAGGATGCATCACATGTACTTTATAGTTGATGTAGCATACCCCTTTGACCCACGAATAGTCAAGAAGGAAGGCGAAAACATATATAAATACAACCCTTTTAAGTACGAAATAGACCAGCTATGGAAAATGAAGAAGTTGAAGATAGTGCCAATTATTGTTGGGTCCTTGGGAACAGTATCAGAAGGCATCAAAAGGAATATAAAGGAAATCAGAATAGAGTGCCCAGAAGAACTGTTACAAAAGGTTTGCCTCCTTGGCACGATCAGAATAATCAGGTAAATATTAGATAGCTGTAAAGACTGGATAGCATGGTACCGTAGGTTGTAGGTAGCAAGCCCGCTACGCATGCAAAATACCAGAAGTTCCAACAAAACCTGTGATAAAAAGAAAAAAACAACAACAATAATAATGATTTGTTTACCTTTAGTGCCAAAGAGTACGGGAAATATTCCAGCAATACACATGACTCCAGCCAAAATCATCAGGCTGGAATACAATTTTCTTCTTCCAACACGATTTAACAGAAGGATGCACAGAATGTAGGCTGGAAACTCGACAACCGAATTCAAAAAAAAATTCATATAGAGATTGCCATACAATTTGTCAACATTAAGAGTAAGGCCGTAATATACCATGCTCACAATCATCCTATATAAAAGAAATGAAACATTTTATATGAAGTACAAAAATGCACAAATATTGCAGACCAAACCCTGGTTAGATGGCTACGTACTTTTTAGAGAGAATTATGATAATTTGAACATTGAGACCAACAGCAAGTAGAGTTATACAACTAACTGTCTAATATAGACAACTAAGACAACTTAACTGAGACAGAGTTAGCCAATGAGAGCCAGTTAACTTTAGTGTGTTGGATAAATGGTGAGTAGATGGTTTGTATGTATATGTGGCTTTTTTAGTTTATGCGTGCATGGAGTGTTTATGTTCATGGAGTGTTTATGTTCATGGAGTAAAACGTATTTTGTGATAAGCAGAATTCACTGATTTGTCTGTAGTCTCTGACACTTGTTAGCCTACGGTACTTCTTAGTGAAATAGTTTTCTAAATTTGATGAAGGGCCCTGCCTAAATCATCATATCCTTCCTTTTCCGCACAGCAAAGATTTACCTAAAATGGTTTGTCGGTTTGCCTCAAGGTCCCAGCAGAC
Organism: Octopus bimaculoides; assembly: GCF_046866305.1. Taxonomy (NCBI): domain Eukaryota; kingdom Metazoa; phylum Mollusca; class Cephalopoda; order Octopoda; family Octopodidae; genus Octopus; species Octopus bimaculoides. The sequence goes on from NC_142937.1 coordinate 30,197,909, forward strand.
AAAGTAGAAAAGGTGTTGCCCCAGATGCACTGGAACAGCCATTCTGACCCACGGGGCTCACACTTGCGGATGGCTGTTTCCACCCTGATAGTGGTGAGCAGGGATGTGGTCGAGGGGCTGAGAATGCCGGAAGTCTTCACTGCCACAGGCTTGACCACAAACCTGTCAGAGAATGGCCAGCTTGTTCAGATTTAACCCCTTCGTTACCATGGTTTTGTCAAAATGTTAGTTTTGTTTCAGTTAATTTGGAAAATAATGAAAAATTAAATAAAATGAGTTGCCCATAATTAATCTGCAGTCTGGAACACAAATTAACATGAAATTCTAATGGAAAATTTCAAATTAGATCAAACAGGAAGTCTGTATGATACAAAAAGGGACATTCTCATGTGGGTTGATGATATCAAAAGGGTCAACTAAGTTTTACTTCTCATTTTATCATTCTTTGCTTTGCTCTCAAAAGAATTCCTTTATTTCATCTTCATGTAAGCATCCTTGCACACTTAGTATCTTTGATATTCTTTCAAGTTTGACTCCACATGAATTTCTTGCAAGAAAACTTCCACGAATATCTGCATCATTCTGATCAATCTAGGTACATGCATGGCTGTGTTGTAAGAAGCTTGCTCCCCAACCACATGGCTCCAGGTTCAGTCCCAGTGCGCGGTATTTTGAGCAAGTGTCTTCTACCCTAACCATGGGCTGACCAAAGTCATGTGATTGGACTTGGTAGACGGAAACGGAAAGAAGCCCATCATATGTGTATATACTATTTTGCTGTATAGTGTGTTTCTTTTCGTATCTGTTATGGATCTTCTATAAGAATAAAGCTGTATACCTTAATTTGCCATTTCTATATACGAAGACCAAGAAGAAATATTGTGAAACAGAGTTTATTTTAGTGAGATACTTATTGAAATCACCTGAGGTGACACATCTACGCCGACTGATACACCTAAACCAGATGTACAGAATCCCACCCATGTGGGACCGATGCTAGTTGGGTCGAAAGAACTGTAGTGATTAATAAACATCCTCCTATCCTCCATATTCCGTTTCTCTCATTTATCACACACACACACACACACACACATATATACACACACACATCATACATACATACATGCATATACATATATATATATATACATGCAGATATATATATATATATATATATATATATATATACACCTACGTGTATATGTGTGTCTTTGTGTATGTATTTGTATTCACCACCACTTTACGACCAGTGCCGGTTTGTTTATGTCCCTATAACTTTAGGGTTTAAAAGAAACCAATAGAATCAACATCAAGCATAAAAAATTCTGGGGTCAATTAATTCAACTAAAAGTTTTTCAAGGCGGTGCCCCAGCATGGCCGCAGTCAAATGATTGAAACAAGTAAACGATGAAAGATGAGTACACAGAAAATGGTAAATGTAATATCACTCACCAGTTTAGCATCAAAATTAGGGTCCGTTTTAGAAGCTGAGGAATGGTAAACATTTTCCAGATTTCTACTCTTTTATTGTTCGATGAGAAAATGTTGACGATTTCTGTTTGAGGCAAAACTGTTTTATTCAGTTTGGCGATGTTGCTAAGAATTATGTTGGCGTCTTTTGTTCTCTTTTTATTGAGGAGCCATCGGGGAGATTCGTCTAGGAAACTTGCAAATAGAAAACGGAAAGTACAACAACAACACACTCACATATATATATGTACACACATGCACATACATACACATTCACATACATACACTTTGGTAGATAGATTGACATTTGTTCATGGTGCCATACACTGAGACTGAACCCAGAACCATGTAGTTGGGAAGCAAACATCTTACCGCACAGTCACGCCTGCACCTATAATGTTAATAAAGATGTTTAAAAGTCAGGTGAAGCCTGTATTTGAAGCTTCTTAAATTACCCGTCTCTAAACATCGAATGCTTTTGCCCCAAAAGAACTGATTGGATTCAAACAAAGGTACAGGTGTTAGATCAGAGTTTTCCTTCCCCTAGAGAGATATCTAAACAAAGACTAAGGGTTCCTCACCCCCAGCTGTCCTTTGAAGTGTTTTGTTTCTCATCCTGGAGGGTGTCCGACATAATCACCCACCTCACCCTCACTCTCCTTCCGAAGCGAGCTTGTTAGGGTTGCAAGTTTAGCGGCCACCAGCCTATGTGACAGGTTGTACATACATGCACACATGTCCACACACACACACACACACACATGCGCGCATACACACGCAGAGAAATCCATCCATCTACCCACCCATAGATATAGATATATACATCTATATACCCGCACATACTTAAATCCATCCATATATATATAAACCCATACAATCATACGTACATACATGCATACATTGATACATACACTCAGCCATACTTACATCCATAGACATGCATACAGTCACATAAACATAAATCCATTGACCATACACCCATATATGAATGCGTACACACATGCCTACTTACCAGAGATAGGCGATACCGAGCACCAGTGACGGGATTGATATTATGATCATCAAAGTCCTCCAGGTCCTCACAAAATAAGTCAGCAGAGAAAGGATCAGGTATCCGATGGTAAACATCATTTCGACGGCAATGGAAGATTTCATTCTACTGTCCACCGAAGACACTTCAGAAGCTAGAATTTGAAACAATGATGACAGCAATAACGAAGATGATAATATAAAAAGGGGATATATAATATACATACATACATGCATACATACATACACACATACATACATACATACATACATACATACATACATAGAGAACATTAGCTCGCCGGGCAAAATGCTTAGCAGTATTTCATCTGTCTTTACGATCTGAGTTCAAATGCTGCCGAGGTTGACCTTGCCTTTCATCCTTTCAGGGTCGATAAATTAAGTACCAGTTGCGTACTGAGGTCGATCTAATCGACTGGCCCTCTCCACCAAAATTTCGGGTCTTGTGCCTAGAGTATAAAAGAATAATACATACATACATACATACATGCACACACACACACACACACACACACACACACACACACACACACACACACACACACACATGTATAGTAAGAAGAAAAAAGGAATTAAAAAATCCAGGCAGATGTCAATAAATCACTCATCTTTAACTGAATTTGGTTAACAATATCCAACAATCAGACACCAATAAATGCAAGTAGAATACACATCCAACGTAATTCCTCCTGGATGACGAATGGATCTAAATAGCATTTAGAAGAGTTTCAAGAAATTCAGAGTATTAGACAACAAAAGTAGGAATAGAGGAAATCACATTTTTAATTGTTGAATTCACCAAAGAAAGCCGTCGACCGTTTCTGTTGTATCGCCATATTTGAATTCAGGAAATATTCAAATTAATATACCCAAAAATGCATCAAGGCACCTTGGGCAAGTATCTTCTACTATAGCCTTGTGCTGACCAATGAGTTGTGAGTGGATTTGATAGATGGAAACTGAAAGAAGCCTGTCGTATACTCATGGACACTTGAAGTGTACAGACGTGGCTTGCTTCCCTCTGCCACAGTCAGTAGGAAGCTGTAAAGCTACAAAGCCAAACTGACCGTTTAGATATATATTTGTAACCACGAGTTTACCTACAAACTCGTAGGATTTTTTACTTAGCTACAAATTATACCCTAAACAAACAGGCAAATAACCCCCAAACTCTCACCCATAAAACAGAATATATCTATATATACACTTCTTTTATATACTTCTTTAATATCTTCAGATAATCAAAGCCTCACACACATAAGAAAGAATATATACATGTATCTGAAACAAAACAAAACCTAGAGAAAAAACTTTTGAAATATAACCCCAAATGTAATTGGTAGAACTGTATACATATTCAATCTCATGCGGATGTCTCGTGTATAGTTCTGCAAATTATATTGCCAAGACGATCATACTGAAGAGTTGTGAACAATTACGTAAGTGGTGACAACGAAATCGGTCTATGATTAATCATTATATTTTGTATCTTTTCATTTGTCTTGCTCGCTTACGTTCTGGTGTTTGCTGAATTTTCTTGAGAACAATCTTTTCTTAGTGGTCAGACCATAGGTGGTCTACTTCTAGCAAAATGGATGTCCACTTAGTGGTCATACCTCTTATATGTATATAATATAATTTTTCTGAATCTTCAGATTTTTTCAATATGCTAGGCCACTGGTTTCAAATTAATATTAATCAAATTAATATTCAATTTTTCACCCTTATTATTTAAATATATATATATATATATATATATATATATATATATATATATATATATATATATATATATATATATATATATATATATGTGTGTGTGTGTGTGTGTGTGTGTGTGTGTGTGTGTGTGTGTATATATATGTGTGTGTGTGTGTGTGTGTATATATATATATATATATATATATATCTAGAGAGAGAGAGAGAGAGAGAGATAGAGAGAGAGAGAGAGAGAGAAGGAAGGAGGGAGGGAGAAGAAACAAGGCTAAAACAACATTATAAGAAAGCACAAGATCTTCACCTCAAACGAGATAACACTGCACCTAAAATTGAAGCTAGTAAATTGTTATATTATGGCAATTGCACTTTTGGTGGCAGAAACTTGGTCAAAGTTGTGAGTAGTGGGGGAATATGATAGAAGCCTTTGGGAAGTGGATTTTCCCAGAATAAAAGCAAGACAAGCTGGAATGAGAGGGTAACAAAGACTGTAATACTAGAAAAGCTGAAAATCAAAAGTCATCGATTAGCGCAGGAGTGGCTGTGTGGTAAGTAGCTTGCTTACCAACCACATGGTTCCGGGTTCAGTCCCACTGCGTGGCATCTTGGGCAAATGTCTTCTACTATAACCTCGGGCCGACCAAAGCCTTGTGAGTGGATTTGGTAGACGGAAACTGAAAGAAGCCTATCGTATATATGTACATATATATGTGTATGTGTGTTTGTGTGTCTGTGTTTGTCCCCCTAGCATTGCTTGACAAACAATGCTGGTGTGTTTATGTCCCCGTACATAGCGGTTCGGCAAAAGAGACCGATAGAATAAGTACTAGGCTTACAAAGAATAAGTCCCAGGGTAGATTTGCTCGACTAAAGGTGGTGCTCCAGCATGGTCGCAGTCAAATGACTGAAACAAGTAAAAGAGTAAAGAGTATGCCATGAATCATTGCTCAAAATCATCCTGACTGAAAATGTGTAGGGAGAGAGAGAAGGAGAGAGAAGGAGGGACAGACAGACAGAAAATGAGGTCATCAAAGACGTTTGTGGACTGACGATGTCAAAGAATGGACTGGAAACAAAAGCCTGGCTGGTTGTATGCAAGTAGTACAGCATAAAGGGAGCTGGAGAGTTTGACAAGTCGATCTCTGGGCACAGGGAGTACATCTGGGAGACGTTTTCTTATTGCTGAATCACTACCAGAACTTGAGAAGAAATTTCAGGTGTGGAAGCAAGGTCTGGAATCAATGGGCCTTAGAGTTAGTTTAGCAAGACCAAAGTCCCAGTAAGTAGGAAAACAGGTAACTCTCTAATCTCTTCAGTGAGATGGCCCTGTTCCATATGTAGAAAAGGTGTTGGTAGAAACTTTATATGGTATGCCCAGTGCAAGTTACGGACATATAAGAAGTGCAGTGGTATTACAAGAAGGTTAACAGAGAAATTAGTCTTTGTATGTGGCAGATGCACAGGTACAATAAACACTGAGAATTATAAAGGAAAGAGATACACTCAAATGTCCTTAGAAGTAGTCGATAGCTTCCATTACCTAGGTGACTAAGCAATGGAAGAGGAAACTCTGAAAGGGCAGTTGCTAGAATATGAATGATCTGGGTAAAGTTCAGAGGGCTGCTACCTTTGTTGGTTACAAAGGGCCTCTCTCTCAGAGTGAAAGGCAGATTGTATGATGCTTGTGTGTAAAAACAGAGGACATGTAAAGGCTTGAAAGAAATGAAGCTAGTAGGCTCTGCTGGATGTGCAATGTCAGTGTGTACATACAAAAGGGTGAAAATGTCTTAAGCGAAAAATTGGGTATAAAAGGCATCAGTTGCAGTGTTCAAGAGAAGAAACTTCACTGGTCATTTGATGTATATAAACTGTGAAGGGAAGCTGTGGATGAGGCAGAGCCAAGAAGACATTGGAACAGAAAATGCTATTTGCCAACATAATGTGGCTGTCCTGAAAGGGACAATGGTACTGCTGTTTTAACCCTTAGAAACATTGTTTCTAGCTGGCTATACGACACAAAAGCTCTGTGTCCTTATATCTTTGAACAGAGAGTTCAGCAACCAAGGAGACAGATAGTGTGTCGTATAACTAGCTAGAAACGATGTTTCATTGGGCTAAAACAACAGTAACATCGTCCCTTTCAGGACAGCCCACATTATGTTGGCAAATAGCGTTTACTTTGCATTCAAATTTAAAAGTGGACATTTATAGTATTTTATTGTTGTTTGCTTACCAAAGACAACCGAAGGAACGTAGGATCCAGCACCACCAACAGCAGTGATAAAACGTAACCCATATATGGTATAAATATTGGAGATTAAAGCCACTGCTATTCCAGTTGACCCTTGCAAAAATAAACATACAATTATCACTTTCTTCCGACCAAATCTGAAAAAGATTAAAGTGACAAACTTAAAATTCATCTGATTAAATTCATAAGTAAATAAATAAATATATAAATTCATCAGCAAAAGAGACCAATAGAATAAGAAGCAGAATTTTAAAAAATTAAGTCCTGGGGTCGATTTGTTTTTAATTAAAAACCAATCAAAGCAGTGCTCCAGCACGGCCACAGTTAAATGGCTGAAACAATTAAAAGAATATATATAATGTACTGATAGAAATTTCAGCAAAGCAAGTAGCCCATCTGGTGAGAGATAAATATTATTTACTTAAAGGACACAATACATGTGCCCTTTAAGCGCTACTAATAGTTTAACACAATGAGAAATACTCAAACATACACTTTGGGCGCAAACCACAAATGACAAAGAACTAAAAAAATTGAGTAATAGAAGAAAGGCAAAAAACTGTATATAAAAAAAACGTAGAAAGTAAAAAATGGAAAATGAAAAACGGAAAACGAAAACTAAAATGTAAAAATAAAAAGTAAAAATTAAAAGAGCTATTCTCCTTAGACCTTAAATGAAAAGGCTGGAAAGATATCAAGTTAATCAGGAATAGGCAGAATTTTCCAATTCTTCAAAATATATTTATAGAAATGCTTGCAACCACTGAAAGTTTCTGAGTTCAGAAGAGAGTTAGGAATCTTAGATCTGAACAAGATCGGCGCTCTTTCAACCAAACAAAGCCTACATTTATTCAATCCATTGACATAAGGTATGTATTTCTCAATTACTTTCCATTTTATCACATCTAGTGCTTCGTTATCTTTCAAACTCCATACGTAGCTAGCCAACTTAGTAGCTTTACTTTTCTCCCTTTGTCGGAAGGAGGCTATGTGATTGGCAAAGCAATTTTAAAATTCACCTTCACATAATCCAATATAGGTCCTCTTATCCGTTGTATTATTATTCAGGGTTGCAGTAACTTCTGTCTCATAATTCATAGATTTAATCATACATCATTGGTCAAGTGGCCAGAATCCTGGGTCGCCACAATTGCAACTGGATTTAGGCTTTTGGTATTGACCACATGTCATGATACTCTTCATATTGGGGCAGGAACTATATGATTTTTTCACAGAACGCCTATTAAATATTTTCCTGTATCTGTGAGTGGCTGGAAACTGTTTATCTAGGAGAGACAGGAATGTTTTATCTATGTTAGTTTTTATACTAAAGGAAAAAGGAGGGGAAAACCATCTAATTTTCATTGGCTTATTTTTAGGTTTCTTATCATTATTATTCTGATTAATACTAGAGGGGTTTTGTATTACTTTAACTTTGATGCCATTAAATCTATTTATTTTGATTCTCATTAGAGGGATTATAGATTATAGATTAACCTATCTTTGAAGCCACTATAAGCTAAGGCATTGTTATAATAGGGGACAAGTCTAGAGTTATTTGTTTAGAAGCTTTTTTTGCTCTCTATAGATTTCTTGGTAACACGCAGAAGCATTTGTTACGGTAAAAGAAACTTTTGCACGTTGTTTAAAATTTGGATCTTGTGATAGAAAAATAAAACGTGTAAACCCGGGGGTCTCGTAAAGCGAGTTCTAGTAATGTGAAGTATTACTGTATACCATCATCATCATCGTTTAATGTCCACTTTCCATGCTGGCATGGGTTGGACGGTTTGACTGAGAACTGGTGAGCCAGAAGGCTGCACCAGGCTCCAATCTGATCTGGCAGAGTTTCTACAGCTGGATGCCCTTCCTAACGCCAACCACTCCGAGAGTGTAGTGGGTGCTTTTACGTGCCACCGGCACGAAGGCCAGTCACATGGTACTGGCAACGGCCACGCTCAAAAAGGTGTTTTTTATGTGCCACCTGCTCGGGTGCCAGTCCAGCGGCACTGGTAACGACCTCGCTCGAATGATTTTCTAACGTGCCACCAGCACAAGTGCTAGAAGGCAACGCTGGTTTACGATTACATTCAAATGGTGCTATTTACGGGCTACTAGCACGGAAGCCGGACAGCTGCTCTGGCAATGAACACGATGGACAGTGCTGTTAGTATTCCACTGGCACAGGTGTCAGTCATCGAGTATGGTTCAATTACGATTTCACTTGCCCCAACAGGTCTTCGAAAGCAGAGTTTAGTGTCTAATGAAGGAGAGGTTGGCATGGGTGCCAGTCGTCGGATTCGGTTCGATTTCGATTTCAGATTTCAAATTTCAAATTCCAAATTCACTTGCCTGAACAAGTCTTCGCAAGCAGGGTTTTTAGTGTCCAATGAAGTAAAGATATGGATTAGTGAACTGGCTACACTTCTGACAGAGATCACAGATTATGCTCTCACTTGCCTTGCTGGGTCTTCTCACGTACTGCATATTTCCAAAGGTCCTGGTCACTGGTCATTGCCTCGGTGAGGCCTAAAGTTCGAAGGTGGGGCTTCACCACCTCATCCCAGGTCTTCCTGGGTCTACCTCTTCCGCAGGTTCCCTCAACTGCTAGGGTGTGGCACGTTTTCACACAGCTATCCTCATCCATTCTTTCCCCATGTCCATACCAGCGCAATCGTCACTCTTGCACACCATATCTGATGCTTCTTAGGTCTAACTTTTCTCTCAAGGTACTTACACTCTGTCTAGTATGCACATTTACATTACACATCCATCGGAGCATACTGGCTTCGTTTCTTGCAAGCTTACGCATGTCCTCAGCAGTCACAGCCCATGTTTCACTGTCATGTAGCATGGCTGTTCGTACACATGCGCCATAAAGTCTGCCTTTTACTCTGAGTGAGAGGCCCTTTGTCACTAGTAGAGGTAAGAGCTCTCTGAACTTTGCCCAGGCTATTCTTATTCTAGCAGCTGACTTATAATATATAATATGTGCAGATATGGCACACCAAACTTACCTGTCTGATAAAATTCCACAAATGATCATAGCAAAAAGGTAGCCCATGAAGAAAAAGGTAATGGTGTGCCTTGCCAGAATTGCTTTATCGCAAACGAGATTCAGCTGCAATGAGAAATATGAAAACTATTTAATGTATACATTTTATAATTTTAATGATAATAATTTTGTTTTGGAATTGTAGAAACACTGTTTCTGGGAAACCCCTTTCATAGTCAGTTTGTATTCAAAGGACTTTTTGTAGGAACAACGGTCATGTGACACTCCCAGAATCGATTGTATAATAGGAAAGGAGCTACTATCACAGAGCATAGTGCATGTACAGTCACTAAAATTTGATGATGCAGGGGCAATGAAAACGCTTTGAACAACCTCCTAAAAATTTTCGTTACCAAAAAATGTGCATAACAACATTTTTGGATTGATTTGAAACATTTTCTTTGATGGGATTAATCCGATTTGACTGATGTACAGATATAATAATAATAATAATTATTATTATTATTATTATTATTGTTGTTGTTGTTGTTGTTGTTGTTGTTGTTGTTATTATTATTATTATTAAGTGATAGAGCAGTGCATGCCATCAAAGTGAGACTGGGGTAAAATATACGATGTCCATTATACCCATCATGACCACTCGTCTGATAAGGGTACACCAGGCACATGCATCACAACCTTATGTGCGCGACATGGTGGTCTCATATCAAGATAAACAGCGCATGACCTCGCAAAACACCCATGTTTCCAAAGGTGAATTATTCAAAACCCAAAGAATTCCTCTCAACACATGGCTATGATGCACCCCTACTACTTCTGCTCATGATCAGAGATGCACATATCGTCAGCCACCAAGGGACATGCTCAACTGGTTAAGGTCAAACAACTGACAAGCATATCTGTGGTATTAAGCAGAATATTTGCTGTAGGCCATCTTTTATACCAAGACAAAACAATGTACATGATAACACTTCCAATCAATTAAGATCAGAAGCCATGAGAGCCACTGCCTGGTACTGCATCCGGGCATTATTATTACTATTATTACTATTATTATTATTATTATTATTATTATTATTATTATTATTATTATTATTATTATTGCCTTTGCACAGCTTCTAACGCTGGAGATGTACTACAGTGTCAGCTGTTCCCTACCAGTGAACTATGGTAACACCTCTTATTTTTCGAGCAACTTCCGGAGTATTCGAGCGGCTCCAAGCAGTGCTGTTTTCTGCAAGTGCTCCGCCCTTATTGCAGCCCCTATTTGTTCCACGTACTTCTCGAGAAATTTTGCTCACTGTTCCTAGGGCTCCGACAATTATTGGTACTACTGCTACCTTTTCCATCGACCACAACTGCTTTACTTCCCAAGCTAACGTGTCATATCTCTCGACTTTTCTTTCTTCCTTATCGCATACCTTGTTGTCAGCTGGACATGCTATGTCTATGATCCAGCATAGTTTGCTTTCTTTTTGAATTAAGACTATGTCCGGCTTCCTATTCCCTATCTCATGGTCGCACTGAATCATAAAATTCCATAGGATCTTTGCATTTCTATTTTTGACGATGCCTTCAGGTTTGTGGTCATACCGATTTTTTGCTCTGTCAAGTCCATACTTGTTGCAAAGTGTCCAATGGACATGCCTGGCTATATTGTCGTGGCGTCTTTTATATTCTTTTTGGGTTAGTGGCGTACATTGGCTGGTAATATGCCATACGGTTTCACCGTTTTGTCCACAGATTCTGCACGTATCACTTTCTGATGTGTTGTCTATTCTGTATTTTATGTAGTTTGTTCTTAGTGCTTGCTCTTGGGCAGTACAGATTAGAGCCTCCATTTCCGGTTTTAGATCACTTTTAGTCACCCACAGCCATCTTATTTCTCTGTCTGTCTTATCTTCAGCATCCCTATGAAATTGACCATGCATTCTTTTCTTTACCCACCTATTTTCAGTTTCATTCGTTTTCACTTTCTTGTACAGTTCTTTATCTTTGCAATCTTTCATCCTACACAAGCCTGACCTTCTTACTTCTAATAATAGCGGTTCTGTGGTATTTTTTATATACCATGCTATGTTGTTTTCTTCTGCTCTAATGTTGTGTTCGCATCCACTAAGTCCTCTTCCCCCTCTTTTTCTTGGTACATACAGTTTGTCTGTGTCACTTTTTTGGTGGAATGAACCATATCTAGTTAGCAACTTCCTTGTCCTTCTGTCTAAGTTGTTTAGTTCGTCTACTGTCCATGCGATTACCCCTGCTTCATATCTAAGGAGTGAAACTGCCCAAGTGTTGATAACTTCGATCTTATTCTGTCCAATCTTGCCAGCCTCATATGTGTGTGTGTGTGTGTGTGTGTGTGTGTGTGTGTTCCTCACCACTATTTGTCAACCGATGTTGGCATGTTTAAAGCACAAGTGAGCAATAGATTAAATTCCAGGCTTTATAGAAAAACAATAACTATTGGAATTGTTCGCTCAAGTAGAATTCTTCAAGCAATGCCCCAGCATGACCACAGTCTAATGACTGAAATCAGTTAAAGATAAAAGATAAAGGATATTTATGGCTATGAGGGAAATGCTTATCTATGACGCTTGCAAAGTCTGGAGCAAAATTATATTGAGCATCGAGTGAAAAGAAATAGGTCGAAGGTTAAATATTACAACGACCCCTTTTTATAAAATGCAGACGCCATGAAATTGTATGGATTCATACAGCAACAAGTTCTGAATACTTCTTTCATATAACATTTCAATGTTTGTATTATAAAAGCTGTTAATCACAATGTCGTCTGTGACAACTAAAGCGAAAATAATAACTTTTATATGATTGAGAAATATTCAATATTCAAAATTTGAAGAGATTAACTGTACTTCTTTCCATTAACAACTTGAATGTTTTTAATTATCATAGCTAACAACTTTATACATATGCACTCACTTTCTCTCTCTCTCTCTTTCACACACACACATGATGTGTAAACATGTACACATATATATGTAAATATACATACACATATTTATACGTACTAGCAGGCATACCCACCGTTGCTCGAGGTTAAGTAGCATAATTCGCAAGTCATGATATCCTCTAATCATGATATTTCACATTTGTTTTTATTTGGTAATTTCTCTTCTGTACCTGAAGACTTGCATACCTTTGTCCCTCCTTCCCCGCCATCAACAATCGCCCACACCACTGCATGCAACAAGAATATTAATGCTTACATTACACTCACCCCAATAGGAGCAACAGTTTTAACATGTTTGAAAGATGATGGGTCAAAGCGAGAACAGCTGATGTGTTGTTATCAAACGAACACTGAAACCTTCTTTTTGGGTGCCGAAAACCATTATTCCCAAGTTCTTTCTCATGTCCCTTTCTCAGTTTTCAGAGTTGGCACTGTCAATGTAGGCACATTGAAAACTAGATCAAGCGAGATTGTTGAGATGCTTCAACGGAGGTGTGTCGATTTAAGCTGCTGCATCCAAGAGTTAAGGTGGAGAGGGGCTTCAGCCAGGTTCCTCACAGGTAAGACACGTAGATATAAAATCTTCTGGAAAGGCAACAGTGACGTGGAAGGTGGTGTGGGCCTACTTCTTGCTTAGAAATGGGTGGATAAGTTCAGAGTGTGCAATAGAGTGATTATGCTCAGGCTAGTCTTGCAGAATAGTATATGCCCCACAAGCAGACCTACCAAATGAACAGAAGGACCATTTTTATAATATTCTTCTGCAGGCTACCTCAAAGACAAGTGGCAATGATCTCATCTTTGTGGCTGGGGATTTAAATGGGCATGTCGGATGGCAGACTGGTATCTTTCATGGTGTCCATGAAATTGGTCCCCGAAACGAAGAGGTTACAAGGCTACTACAGTTCTGTGATGCGAATATCCTATTGATCTACAACACCAGCTTCAGGAAGACAGCCAGTTACCTGGTAACCTATCAATCAGGTGACTGTGCTAGCCAGATTGATTACATTCTCACCAAACAGCGGAATGCATGGCTGCTCTTAAATACAAAGATCCATACCCAGCATAGACTAGTCATTAGTTATGTTAGACTCCAAACCAGAAGATTGCCAAGAAGCAGACGAAAAGAAGGATTTGGAAGTTTAAAGACCCTTCATATGGTCAGAGATTTAGGGAGATTCTAATTGAGAAATTTGATGAGAGGGAGGAGGGGCTACAAACTTGTGACATAGAGGGCAACCGAGAATTCTTGTGGGACAACCTGCTGAGTGCCACAGACCAAATCTGTGGCTGATGCAAAGTCCCTTCCAGACCTAGGGTAACATGGTGGTGGAACGATGCGGTAGACAGGGCCATTAGAGCAAAGAAACAGGCCTGGAAGTGGGGTAGCAGGAAGCTGTATCAGATAGCCAGAAGGGAAGTTAGGGGACAGGTGTATCTAGCCAAAGGAGAAGCAGAAAAGAAGTTTGCCTATGCTCAACGACGTGAGGGCCGAAGAACTGAAGTGTTTCGGATATCAAGACAGTGTGTGAGAGAAAAAATCCTGATGTCATAGAAGAGAAATGTGTCCACATGGATGATAGTGCACTTGCATTTAACGATTCTGCAAAGAAAGAGGCTTGGAAATGCCATTATGAAAGACCGCTGAACATGAAGAATGAATGGGAGCATGAGAGTCTGCCAAATGTTAACCCAACTGAGGAACAAGCTACCCAAATTGATAGTTCTTCGGTAGATAAAGTAATTAAGGATATGAAGACAGGGAAAGCCCCCAGCCCATCAGGAATAACTGCTGAGATGTTTAAAATATCTGGTGGTGTGGGTTATGATCTACTCACCCGTATTATAAATCAGGTGTTTCACGAAGGAGTCAAACCCATTGACTGGTGTAGCAGCACTATAGTCAACTGCTACAAAGGTAATGGTGATGCCTGAGATAGCAACAATTACAGACATATCAAATTGTTAGATCAGGTGATGAAAGTTACGGAGAGAGTCATAGTCCAACTAATTAGAGAGAGAGTTAGCTTAGATGAAATGCAGTTTGATTTTGTTCCAGGTAGAAGCACCACTGATGCTATATTTCTGGTAAGGCAGCTTTAGGAGAAATACCTAGCCAAAGATACATCTCTGTACTTGGCCTTTGTTGACTTGGAGAAAGCCTTTGACAAGGTCCTCCGACCCCTTATCTGGTGGTTAATGTGGAAACTAAAAGATACTACAATAATAAAATTAAACTCAAAAACTCTAGTACAATAGAAAACAAAGTGAAAACGTTAACTCTGACCATAAACACTAATTACGATACCAAGTTAAGAAATCGTTCTAAAAATATAGACTGGATGATAATCTCCTTCGCTCAGCAAGTTAAATCAAAAATACCTAGAATGTTCTACGAAGCACTAGACAAATTTTTCCGGTAATGAATAAATACCATAACTCATTTAATAAACGAAGTATCAAAATCGCGTTCTCCACCTCTAAAAATTTAGCCCAAATTATAGCCGCCCACAACACCAAGCAAATTGCGAAAGCATGGGACAATAACATTAATAAGGTAAATAAAAATGAAAACCAAATTAAAGATGATAATAGTAATACAAATTTTTAAAACGACAGAAAGATGATTAATCTAAATTCTATTGAAACCACTGCTAGGAAAATAAACAATGATAAAAGGGAAACTGTTCAGTTAAACAAATCTACAGATCCTATAACTAAAAGACATGGCAACTATAAAGAGTATCGATTATTATGATAGCAGTAATAATAGAGATAATCGGCAAAAAATATAAAACAAACACAAAAATTATAAAACACAATAATAAAGACGTAGATAGATTAATACATGGAAAATGTAATTGCGTTAGGAGAATGGAATGCAAATTTTAAAATAACTGTAAGGTAAGAAATACCGTCTATACATGTGTAATCACAAGAGATAAAAATAGATATTACCATGTTGGGGCTAGCTCATGCCTTATTAAACAAAGAATAGCAAATGATGAAAGTTCGTTTAGAAATAATATTAGAAAATTTTCAACAAGTCTTAGCAAGCTTATATGGTCGCCCAAGGATGAAAATATCAAATATTCATTAGGATGTGAAATTATGAGTACTATGAAACCTTATAAAATAGGGGACGAAAGATGAAATTTATGACTGGAGAAATTATACTAAATATTTACTTCGAAAAATAAATTAGTTAACACTAGGCAAGAAAGAAGTTTCAATTGCTTACACAAACAACATTTACTTTTTAAAAATTTAAATAAGAGAACGCATTAATTTATATAATTTCAATAAACTTTTTTCTCTAAACGTAGCTATAATAACTATAATTTAATAAAGACGCACATAAAGAATATAGGAACGGAATTCAATGTAGAAGATTATATATAATATAACCTAAAAAACACTAAAAAAAACAATAATAATACCAGTAGTAATTGGTGCATTGGGAATGATAAAGAAGGGTACTGGTGAGTATATTAAGTAACTCCCTGGTAACTCCAATTTCCATGAACTACAAAAGATAACCTTAATGGGTACAGCCCATATACTACAGAAAGCATTCTCCATCTAAAATTGAATAAATGTGGTGATAGCATGCATAGCGAAACGAAAGGCCCTTGCTACACTTGGCCTCCGGAGGATGCCCGGTACTAAGGCAGCTGAAATAAAGTTAAAATAAAAGGAAACCATAAACGATAATGATGATGATGATAATAATAATAATAATAATAATAATAATAAATTAGAAAAATTATGAATACAACTGAGTACTTCTTTTAATAACCACGTGGTGCCTATTAATTATCCACTACTATTATTAATAAACTTCACAAACATTCAAATAATATAATCAACTCTGAAATTCATCAAAAAGCCGCGTGACTATAAAGTATGGAGAATCCTTCAAACGAAAGTATTCTATAAATAACCGCGTCCCAACTGACCAAGGAAATTTGCCAACTTCAACAACCACTGCTGCTGCTTTTGTTGCTGAATTTTACTCAAAGAGTCTGTTGAGTAAAACAGCTCATCGATGGAAGGCCATACTTTAATAATACTATCAAGTTTAATTCAAATTAATAACGGAGGAAAACTCTTATTCAAACAATGTCGTACTTATATACCCTGAAGAGACCGTACTAATAATGCATAAATCGCTGCATATAAGTATATAACAATATACAATTAATACGATTGAAACACATGTCGGATAATTATTATGAATAAATTAACTGGAATTAAAGTTTGAATGTTCAAATTCTTCATTCTCCTTATTGTACTTTACACTCTATATAGCCAACAAATAAACTGTAACTTCAGATGTTAAAGGAAGTTTACCATAAAATGCACCATCTGAAGGAACCAGTCCTAGCATTTTAGAGAAATTCGGTGTCTGCCTGGATATTGTATCCCTTCTCCTATTATAAATATATATATATATATGTGTGTATGTATGTGCATATGTATATATATATGTATGTATCTATAATAGATACATATGTGTGTATATGGATAGATAGATAGATAGATAGATAGATAGATAGATAGATAGATAGATAGATAAATAAATAGATAGAGGGATTGTTAGGTGGAGAGGTAAATAGCTTGGCAGGTAGATAGAAGGATAGATAGATTAGCTTGTATGTGGCGTGTGACTTTCAAAATAACCTTACCTCAGTGGTGATTGAGGTGTGCGTGTTGGTTTTATCATACACCCAAGAGCTGCACTTCTGTGTAGTTCGATTTCCATTTTCTGTGGTATTGGAATATATCAAACATTTTTCATAAACTACCTCCCCTTCATCCTTACTTTTTGGAATATATTCGTTGATCAGTTCTTTATGGATTTCACTTTGGATTTTATACGTGTCGTTGTCGTAACCAGGAATAGCACACCTAGGAAAATATACAAAATAGGTTTCTTTGATTTTTCATTTCAATTTAATTACATCTCCTGTAGCGTTACCCCTCCCCCACCACTTTTTACTTTCTTTTTCTTTATCTGTTTCATTGTATTCAAATGTTATAATTAAGACACAAGTTTGGTTATCTGGATAAGAAGCTTGCTTCTCAACCATTTCGTCTTAGGTTCAATCCCACTTGGCAGCACCTTGGACAAGTGCTTTCTACTAGGGCGATATGGCTGACCAAAGCTTTGTGAGTGGATTTGGTAGATGGAAACTGAAAGAAGCCCATCATATGTGTGTATATATGTATGTGTATGCGTGTGTGTATCTGTGTGTATATCTTTGCGTGTATATATATATGTATATATATATATATATATGTATACATATATATATATATATATATATATATATATATATATATATATATATATATATATATATATATATATATATATATATATATATATATAATTGAAATAATTTGGGATCAACAAGAAAAAGTACAGTTGGACACTTATTTCCAATCACTACAATTGTTTCTATGCAACTTAGTTCTTCAGGTGTGCAGGTACTTAATTATGTAACTGTTTCCCTGCATTATGAGATCTAGTTGTGTTTCCTCAGGCGATATGTAAATATTGTCTCCGAAAACCAATTCAAGGTCCGGTATCGCCACCATGTCTCCTCTTTCCAAAAGGTAAAGCCAGAGACACACAACATCACTAGTAGACATAATATGGAGATTAAAAGAAGGAAAAGTAAGATATGAAACAGAATGGTCAATAATAAAAGATGCATACCCTAATAATATGTTAGCCAGTATATGTGACCTGTGCTTTGAGGAAGCCTTGTACATTCTTTTAAGTAACGAAAACTTGGTAAACAAGCATACTGAGAAGATCTCATGACATTGTCACTGCACCAAATTTACATTTTCCTGATATAACACAGTAAAATAATAATAATTCAGTGAACTCTCTCCTTCTCTCCTCCTATCCACGTGTGCGTGTGTCTGATTGTAGTTTTATAAGGACGTATGCGTGCCTGTCTGCGTGTTTAGTATGCATGGGTGTATGTATCTACGTATCTGGCGTACTATAATACAGTTCGTAGGGAAGATCATCTAGTCCCAGCGACTTGTCCCCGCTGCAGTTCAACAATGCCTCCTCCACCTCCGCAGCTGTGACCTGCCCATAACAACATTCCGCTTCCCGCCCCCGTAACCACGGCAAACTGGCGGGAAAGTCTGCGAGGTCATCTTTACGCTCCAGCCCACCGCCACTCCAGAAAAGCTGGGTGAACTGCTTGGGTTCGTTCTCCTCAAGTTCGTTTACTGAACACTCATGGTACATCAAAGACCCTATTTTTGCATTATTGCCATGTTGATTGCCTCTTGTCCCATTGCACATAACTTAGCTCTGACAATGCATCCTCCGTGTTTAGCTTTGAGATGTTCATCGAGTGCCAACCTCGCATCTAAAACTCTAGATGCAGAGCTTGACCTCATTACCTCTTCTAGAGCCTTAACTAAAACCCTTTCTATTCTAGTTCTATTACTGACTAGCTCCTTACTAAATCTGAAGGACTCAAATTTAATGGGTCTTTTGAGAGTGTACCACCATTTGTTGTTAATGATGGTACCAGATAATACCCTCATCACTGACTGCCTAATCCGGTTCCTGTAGGCTTCAAAGGCCAAAAGTGACCGGGTCCCTGTCTACACATACTATCGAAGTTAAAACTACAGGTCACAAATTTATGATCACTGTAGTTGACAATATGATGTTGTGGACAACTAACTATGTTCTTATCTTTAATTCTAACAATAATCTTGCTTGTCTAGATAAGATTGTTATTCGCCCATGTCCACAATGGGACGTCCGGGTGATCCAGTCTGAATTGGTCTGCCAGCTGAGAACGACTTAGCAGACCGCTGAGACAAAGGTTTCCTCTCCTACCCGGGTTTGAATCAACATAATCTATGCGTGCAAGGAGAATAGACAGCTGCAAACCTGAAGGACTTACCGCTGCTGTGCTTCACGTCAAGGACGACCAACCTGCCCTCCGGGTCTACAAGGACAGTTCTTACCTCTAATTCCAGATTTTTCCTGAGCAGAACTGCAACTCCTCCTCCCCCTCCAGGTTGGCATGGAGAAATAAACTCATCCTAACCATTTGGTAGGGGAGGGGGTGAAAAAACCTGCAGTCCACTCAGTCTGATTTCAGTAGTAACTACTAAATACAATCTAAGCGACCTGAGGTCATCAAGGAGGAAGCTTTGCTTTCAATTCGTCCCTAGGCTGCGTACATTTATGCAGCCTACATTGAACAAGAGCATAAAGTTGTCTTACCTTTTTCTGCCTTTTTGTTTATTGGTGACAGTAGTCCATTCATTGTTTCCTTTGGGTAGTTGTTGTATTTCATTCTCTGTTGCCGTTCTTCTAATTGGTTTCGTTGAATCCTTTGGGGCTGGTGGCTGGGTTTCAGGTGCTTTTTCATCTGGTTTTCCCATTGGTTTTGCCGTATTTTCAGTGGATTTTTACGATGCTGTTGGTTTGGTGGAGGGTATTCAGCTCTTATGTGGCCCTTTTAGCCATACTTATAGCACCTGGGCTTTCGCCTCTCCACCATTACCCTTAAATTAGTTTCATTCCCGATTATTATAGTATCGGGGATCTTGTTCAAATTGGCAGAAGCCACTTAACATTTCTAATCCCTGTCCCTGCCAATTTTGTTGGTAGAATTTGTGACCCGGAGGATCGTTATTTTGTCCTCCAAGTCCAATGTCAATGCCGCCATAAGCCAGGCAACATCCACACCTGGTGGTATTTCTCCTACCTTCACGACTTGAGCGGGGAGGTGGAATGCTCCTTGGCTTTTTCTTCCGTGACGAATCTCACTTCTACAGAGGCGAACTTTTCCCCCCTGGTGATGTCCTTCCATATAGGCTGCTGGAACTTTTCCATTGCCTCCTTCGAGGCCATATCGATTTAAAATTTTTTTACGATATACGTTTTAAAAAACACAGTTCTCCTCTGTGGGTCACATCTCCTGGCGGAGTAACTTTCACATTGTGCCCCTCCTTCTGGAAGAGGCCCTTATATTTATTCAGTTCATTCCTACAGTCTTCTTTAGTTATTCTTGCTGCCGTGGCCAAGTAGAAATTTCTGATTGAGTTTTCTGTTGCGTGATTGAGTTTTGTGCTGAGTTTCGTGTTGCGTGTTTGAAGCATTTTTCCAGGATTGAATGCTTTTTTCCAATAAGGCATTAGCTAACGAATCTTCCTCCTCCGAAGAGGTCAAGTTTTCAGAACAAGTTGTCATTATTATCTAAAATTTCCCCCATCCAACGAGGGGGGAAACATAACAAATCTGCTATGACGCAGATAAAAATTTTACAACAATAACAAGAAATACAAAAGAGTACAACAATACAAATTAACAAAATATCAAGAAAATACCTTCACAGCAGAAAAAAAAAGATCTCCGACAACTTCTAGTAGGCGGTCTCAAACTCTATTCTTTATTAAACAAAGATACAGAGGGGATGAAACAAAGACAGGCAAATAATAAGGGAGTGGGTGAGTAAAAAAAGCAAATTAAAAAAAATGAAAGATGAAAAAAGGGGGAAAATGGAGTGATAGATACGGGGGACCCTACCAAATACGTATCATCACTGAATCTTATTCAGATTACGGTTTTGAAATCAAGAATATGTATATATATATATATATATATATATATATAGAGAGAGAGAGAGAGAGAGAGAGAGATATAGAAAACAAAGATATAGAATTATAGCAAAAGATAGAAGCTGAAAATGCACCGAGAATAGTTAAAATATTTTACATCAAAATATTTGAAGCTTTAACCGGTTTCACAGTTAACACTGATTTTCAAAAAGTTCAAATAAAAAGGTGTGGCTTGTTTCTGACTAGTGTTTGAAGTTTGCCCTGTTTTTATAGGGAACCATGAACTCCTATAAAAACAGGGCAAACTCCAAACACTAGTCAGATGCAAGATAGCTGCATCATAAGCCACGCCTTTTTATTTGAACTTTTTGAAAATCAGTGTAAACTGTGAAACTGGTTAAAGCTACAAATATTTTGATATAAAATATTTTAATTATTTTCAATGCATTTTAAGCTTCTATTTTTTCTATATTTCTACCCGTGTAGAATAAAATATCTTTGTTTTCTATATATACTCACCACACGAGGAACGAAAATGCCACAAAAATCCGACCAAAGCGAAAACACGTTGAACCTCGAGATACTAAAAGAACTGAAAGAGATCTCCAAGCTCACAGTCTTACCCAACAAAATCGACGAGATACAGGCCTACACTAAGGAAACGCGTGAAGAAAGAAGAAAAACGGAAGAAACAGCAGTTGTCCAAACCCTCAAACTATAGAAAGTGATACTCCAGAAGCTGGAACAAAATCCAAAAGCTGAACGAGAAGATAACATCAACCAGCAACGAGAAACCTCTGCAATCGAAAACACTATTAAACATATACGGAACCAAAAACTTCACAGCCCGTAAATTTGCCTTTTGGAACTTCATTAAAAATAATGGCAAAGCAGAAATATATGAAAATGGCTCATTTCAACGCCGATCATCCTCCCAATGAAACTAGAAATAAAACCTATTGCTGATGAACCCGAACAACAACAGAAACTTATAGAAAAGAGGGTTCTCAACAAATTCTGAATGAAAACCCAGCTATTATGGCTAAGAGCAAATTCCAACGAAGAAAAATTTTAAACGATTGATGCTCAAATGCAAACGGAAATTTCAAAAACATCCGAAGGCCGAGAAAACAATATTAAACTTTGGAAAGAAATATGTGAACACGAAGAATTAACATCTCTTCAATGGTGGGAGAGAAGTGCTCTTTGGTTCTCCAATTATGAATCACATTTAAAAAAATGAGTACGCTACCGAGAACCCATTCGTAAAGAAAGTTAAAATCCACAACCCCCATTCGCAACTGATTAATCAAACACCTAAATATGGAAATGATAGTCACCAACTCCATAAGGACAATTCAAGACTAATTTGACAACAAAATAATCCAACCAAAACAATCGAAGTTTTCTCTGCAACTGGACTAAACTTCCTCCAAAACCGAAGACATACACAATGGATAAAAATATCAACTTAAAAGACAATTACAAAAAGAAACAAAAGCAGTCCAGAACAACAGATGTACAAAATCAATACGAAAGACCAAAAGTTAACAGAGAAAATGTCCTCTGATATATAAATATAAATAGTAATAAAAGGGATACTTTTAAAAATCATTTTTGAGATCCAACCGACAGAGTTCTCGACACCAAATAACACAAACCGAAGATAAGTAAACTATCGAAAAAAAAAAATACTTTCTCAGTAGAAGGAATTAATGTCTTGTCAAAAAGCCTAAAATTTACTCCAACACCGCAGCACCCTAACACCAGTGAAATACAGAACGACATTCCACAGTTCTGTAGAAAACTACGCCTAACAGAGGAATTGTACAATATAGAAATCAAGGACGATTCAATTGTAAGAAAAAAGAGCAATTACAAGCCTACGAAAGGTAAGATGAATTTTGTGATTTTATTTCTAGCTTCCCTTATAAAGAACTTCCACACCCTGAGATCAAGTCCAATACAAGTGGATAGGAATGGGATATTATACATGAAATGAAAAGCAATAGCGAAATTATAATTAAGGAAGCAGATAAAGGAAGTGCAATAGTTATTATGGATATATATATACGATTCTCCTCTTGCCATCCCAAACACATGAAGAATAATATCCCCTTCAATCTAGCAAGAAGAATCTGCACAATTGTCTCAAAATAAAGACTCCAGGAACTTAAACAAGTACTACTTAAAAGACAGTATCCATTAATGCTAATATACAATGGAATAGAATGTGCGAAAGAAATAAATATCGAAGAACTACGAAAAATGAAAAACGCTCCAGATACATCCAATAATCTGCCCTTTATTACAATATACGACCCAAGAAACACAGAGGTTTACAATATTATCCACCGAAACATCCTAGTACTAAAACAAGACTCAAGAATGAAAAAAGCAGTCGAAATATACAAAATAATCAAAGTTAAAAGACAATCAAAGTCCCTCAAATTATTCCTCACAAGTGCTAAATTACCTTCCACAATTCCTACACCAACAGTCAAAAAGTGTGGCCGCCCCAACTGCGGGAGCTGCATCAACCTTACTGAAGACACAACATACAAATTCAAATCAGGACAGATTTTACCGTAAAATATCACATTATATGTTCTTCAAGGAATTTAATATACACTATCAAATGTCAAGGATGTAATGAAGATTACATAGGTCAAACAAAGCTTACTTTAAGACATAGACTGACCATTCACCGGTAACAAATACGGGACCCCAGTACTAGACAGATCCCACAGAGAGCCCACATAGACATATGTACAAAAAATAAGTCTCCCAAATTCCAGGTCTTCCCACTCTACCTGTGTTCAGCGAATACCATAGTTGAAGCACGGATAAACAAAGAGAATACTTTCATACAAAAGCACAAACCAAGACATAACAAACTTTAACAGAGTATATACACAAATAACCATTCACACACAAAATTCATTCTGCCACGTATGAGGAAACTAAACAGCTAACAACCTAAATTTTAGCCACTGGACTACATACGAACGACTCCTGTCCATTCTCCTAGCAGATGAAATTTGGAGCGCCTTGATTATAACTAAACATGTTCAATTAACCGTGTCGGCCTTCCTTTTAGTCGTAAAATATACTGTCACATGACACTAACGCACTGACGTAGCGGAAACGTACAAAAGGTTTTAAATTTAACCACATGTTCATTCTCTATAAACAATTGACAGAAAATGTTCAAATCATTGATTGTTTGAACTTGTTCAGTCAACTGTGTCAGCCTTAACTTACATTGCAGTGTCATGTGCGTGTGTGTTTGCGCATATATATATGCGCAAACCAACGCTGGTTGTCAAGCAGTGGTGATTAACTAACACAAACATATGCACACAGACACACACACAAATGATGGGCTTCTACAGGGTGCCACACAGTGGGACTGAACCTGAAGTCACGTGGTTGCCAAGTGAGTTTCTTAACCACACAGTCATAACTGTGTTGCATTCTGTAAAATAATGAGCACCAAATGTAGTTAGAGTCAACGACAGGTTGGTTCTATTAATTAGAGAGCAAAGAGTTCCAGAAGTGGCCACACCTCCAGTAGCGAGTCAATAACCAGAATAGATGGGTGGCTGTCTAGATAACAGAAGGTATTTTGGTACATTAGTAATTTTTTAGAATCTATGCTTTCTCTTCTGGATTTGTTCTTTAGAATTTATTTTGACCGATGACAATATCATAAAGAAAAATATATAAATGTGTATGTGTGTATATATATATATATATATATAGAAAACATAGATTCTAAAAAATTACTAATGTACCAAAATATATAAAAAATAACGAAGGCAGCTTTAAGCAATATAAAACCAAACAGGATTTCTGGAGTGAGAGATGAGGGTACCCTTGATTAAAATCAATGACACTACATCGTTGGTATTGTATTTATTGATGTCTGAAGGGATTTTCAAAAAGAGAGACAAAAGAGAGAGAGAGCTCTAATTATAGAGGAATCTCCTTGTTGAGCCTCCCTCTTCATGTCTATAACTAGGTGTCTGGGAAAAAGATTTAGGAAGTTGCTTCTGATAGGACCGTATGGGTGAGGTACATGAGGACACTGCTCCCATGACCCTTCCAGGAATTATGGGCATAGAATATGCAGGGATGATCTCAATAGGTCGATAAAATCAAGTGTAAAGTTTACAGGTATCGTAAACCCATGGTGATGGCAGTGTTGGTGGGTTGTGAGAAATGTTTTTAACCCCAAACAACAAAGGAAAAAATGTTTCAAGGAATTTTTGGTTGAAGCGCCACCATTTCAACCACACACCTGGAATAAATAATAATACGAAGAAATCATTATTATAAACTTACCTGTAATCTAAGTCAGGTACAATAAATATCATGCTTCCAATTTGTAAACCATCCATAATGGTTGAAGAGAAGAGGAAAGCTAGCATCAGTTTCTGATAAAGTCCACATCCTCCAATTGTCCCAATCACTTCTTCGTAGTCCATGGTGAACAAACCTATCAGAACAAATGTGTCGTTTGCTTCAAGCAATTTCTAAATGTGTCTGCCTCTGTTTGCAAGAATATCTGTCTCCTTTCATACATACATACGTAATATATGTATCAGATGTGTAAGTGAGAAAGCGTGTCGGAATGCAAGTCGTGGTACGAGGGAAAGGGGGAGGAATGTGAGTGAAAGGCTAGCGTTTGGGATTGGGTGTTGTATGGGAGTGAGAGTGGGAGGGGAAGACAATGACTGTATTTGTGTGTTTGTGGTGTGTGGTATGTGTGTGTGTGTAAATATATATACAGTGTACTTAATAATAGTTAGATGCATTTTATTTGTAATATTTTTTATTTAATACACTTGTTCCAGTATGTATGTATATGTATCTATGTATATGTGTGTATATATATATATATATATATATATATATATATATATATATATATATATATATATATATATATATATATATATATATATATATATATATATATATATATATGTATCTATGTATGTGTCTATGTACATGTATCTATGTATATGTTTTTAAATTATATTTACACAGACATGACAGAAGTAAATAGACGCCCTTGTAAACATTAAAATTCGAAATAGATTAAATGAAACTTTCAGAATATCACTTATGGAAGATCATATATTTTTATTAGAAAAAACCACATGGTGCTGTATTTTGTGTCCTTCAGATTGCTGCCAGTTGGTGGTGATGGCCAGTTTGTATAAGTTGTAGCATTCTGAAAGCTAAATTCCATGTATTTCAATTTTCTTCCCATTTTATCCCAGCATGAAAGGGTCGTCTTGCACTCTTCACCTGGGAAAGGCTTTGCATTTATAAGCAACCAGCTTTCTTACTTTCTGGTGAGAATGTAATCAATCTTGCTTTGTGTGGTCACCAGATTAATAAGTAAACAGGTGACTGGTTGGTTTCTTGAACTCGTTATTGTAAATCATAAAGTCCTCTGCATTGTGCACACTCAGAGAAATGCACAAACGAATAAATATATTCATATGCACATGTGCATATGTGCACACGCACACACACACACACACACATACATATATACATACATAAACTATTTCTTATGCAACTCATTGACTTCATGCACCACTGGGTGTGTATCACCTGGTTTGTTACGGTTGAAATGACATTGTTCTATTCCTTTTATATGGAGTTATTCAAATGGAATATTTTAAAACGTAAAAAGGAAAAAGAGCAATAAATCACATCCGCTACCAATACTGTACACGTTGTGTTCAAAATAGTGAAGTTATGAAGAATTCCTTAGATTCTCATTGGAACTATTGGCCACCAACTGCATTTACTTTTCATTCCTCTTCCTCCCCCATTTCCCCCTTCTCCTCGTCGTCGTCGTCCTTCCTCTTCCTCATCATCCTTTAATGTCCATGTCCTATGCTCACAGTATTCAGTCATTTGACAGTATCCAGTGGGCTCAAGAACTTCACAACCCATGTGACCTCACATGGGTCATGTGACTTCTCCCAAATTCTCAAGAAAGGAAGAAGTGCCAGCATTTCTTGTCACCAAAATATATTTCATTACAAATTGTAAAACACTACAAAACACAGATTCAAATGATGTGATTTCTTCCTTTCATTGTTGTTCAATAGATATGGCTTTCAAGTATGTGTGTGTGAGTGTGTGAGTGCGTGAGTGTGTGTACACATCCTGAATTGCTTTCATATTCTGTTTGTCTGAACATTACTTTTTTGCATTAATACAATAATCAACAAGACTTTTAGGTTTCCAGAGATTACAAGGACCAAAAATGAACTGGGAATTATTTTAAGCAAAAACGATTGTGTCAAAGAATATGAATGTATTAATTGAAACATTTTACCATGAAGAGAAATTCATCGTCATCTCATTTTAACGTCCTTTTTTCTGTGTTGGCATGGGTTGGATGGTTCAACATGAACTGACAAGCCATGAGGCTGCACCAAGCTCCAGTGTCTGCTTCGGCATGGTTTGTACAGTTTCATGCCACTCTTAACACCAACTACTTTACAGAGTGTAGTGGGTGGTTCCTTCATGGCACCAATACTAGAGAGTAACTTGCAAGATGAGATCCCACAAGTGAGTGGGGCATTGTTTTGAGGGATATGAAAGTATGAGAGATGGGGTGGGGGTGACACCTTCACCTCGTGACCTCTCTTCAACATTTCTTTGTATTTTTTGCATTTCCTTTTCGTTGATACAGATTTTTTCTTCGTTATCACCAGCTGCAAAGTTCATTTTCTTCCTGTCTTCCATTACTTTGTCAATCCTCTCCAGACTTCTTCTCAGGTCCTCCTCTCATCGTCCATCTCAGTATTCACAGCGTTTGCCCTTTCAACCGAGGGAAGACGCTAGCGGTATCGCCACAAGGCAGCCAAAATCGAGTGTAGAAAACCACGCAACAGAACAACGTTACAATTACATGAAACGAGCGAGCGACTTACGCGAACTCGGAACCTTGGTATAATGGCGTCTACGACGTAAACAGAGTAAAGAGGGCTACCAAAACGCTTTCCCCTACTACTACTACTACTACTTCTACTACCACTGAACTCTACTCGTTATAAGAGTTCGGCTAGTCCATCTTCAATCCGACAGAGGTGTCAATGACTCTCGCCAGAGGACCACGAAAGCAAAGAAAAAGAAAAAAGTGGTGATGGTGGTGTGGATTAAGCAGTGGAAGATGATGGGTGGGGAGTAATAGGTTGTACATCCCAGACCAAATGGCGTGTTTAGCCACGCCTCGTGGACATGATTGGAAAGGTATTGTCAGAGAGAATGGCCAGGGTCCTCACGGAGCACATTTCTCAGATGAGCCACAACTATCCTGGTTTTGTGGAGGAAATCATCTGTAACAAGTAGTTGCCCCTGTAACCTGAACGTTGGATACTGTAATAAGAGTTAAGGGTCTAATTTGGCCGTGTTACGAAAGGTAAAATGCATTTTTGATTCGAATGAATGAAAGAGCCATTCTTGAACTTCAGAGATAATTTACTAACAGTTCCGAACCAAGCGAGAATTCACCAATAACTTGCTTTGGTTCATAAATGAAGAATGAGTATATATTATCTTGCCTTGTCGCGTTCCTTCTGTAGAAGGTAAATTAAAATGTAAGAGAGAATTTCGTATGCCACTTAGGTTTACTACTCGTGTAAAAGGAAGTAGTGCATATGTTGTGCGATTTAATAACTATGAAGTATCCGGTTGCTCCTCTAAGGCATTTAGTTCCTTGGGCCACGTATATCGAAATCTATGTGCTCTCAACACAGAGATGTGTCTAGGACCAAGTCCGGTGTTTGAAAAGAAATGGAGGTTCTGCAGTTATTTAATATATAATCCAGAGACTGTTGGTTCGTCCTGACAACTAAATTACATTCTAGAACGTTCTTCGGCTCATTGGAATTAATAAAAGGGACATAAATCCAAGAAGAAGCAAACCGTAAAAAGCCTGGCCGAGGCCGCAATGCCTGGATGGGACAAAGAATGTAGAGGGTCGAACACGATTCGACGGTGATTGTCAGGATCGAGTGGTCTCACTGCACCTGTAGAGACGTCGCAGAGGATATTTTCATCTGTTGACGATAGAGGCAAGTATTCGAAGTGATAGTGCGAGTATGCAGTAGAGGAGGTGTCAATTGAATGAAGGGGCGGTTGGTCGGAGGCTATCGTGACCAAATCTATTGCAGCAGGGGTTAACGAAGAAACAGAAAATCTTGATAATTGCGCGTCCATTGGGATATTTTGAGATCCTGAGATATGACGGATGTCGTTCGTAAATAGCGATATAAAATCCAGGTGTCGAACCCCCGCCCCTCAGCGAGTACTTGTCCGACTTTGAATGAAGGGCGAACGTTAACGATTTATGATTAGTGAAGATCACTAAATCTCGCCCCACTAGAAAGTGGTAAAAATGTTTGACAGTGGGATAAGTGGCGAGGAATTCTCGTCCAAATGTACTATATCGCGTTTCAGTGAATTTTAAACGGCGTGAGAAGAACACCAACAGTTACATTTGTCCATGAACAACTTGTTGCAAAACTGCACCTACTGGGAAATCTGAAGCATTAACTGCTAATGCAAACTTTGCTCCTGGAATAGAATAGGTAAGATGAGAGAGTTGGGCAAGCTCTGAGTTCACTGTATCAAAAACGCGTAACTCTGCTGGAGGAAAGGAAACAACTGTGTCGTTCGTCTTTCTATCCTTGAGCAGATTGGTCAAAGGTAATAGTTTCTCCGCACAGTTTGGAATAAATCAGCGATAAAAGATAATCAGTCCTAGGAAATGGTGGAGCTGTCGCAATGAAGTTGGAGGTGGGAGCTGCTGGGTTGCTTCTACTTTCGCAGGAAGTGGACGGATGCCATCACAATCTATGACGTGTCTCAAAAATTCCGAAATATTGGAGCCAAACCCGCATTTTGCTGGGTTAACTTTGATGTTGTAGGACTGCAGACGCTGAGTTGAGTCAGATGTTGACGAAGAAGTTCATCAGTAGCACTGGCGATGAGGAGGTCGTCCACATACGCGTAAATGAAATCCATACCACGAACGACTTCATCCATGAACCGCTGAAATGTGCTTGCAGCATTGCATAATCCAAACGGTATGGACAAAAACTCGAAATAACCAAGTGGAGTAGTCTTAGCTGTTTTGGGGATATCTTCCGCGTTCACTGGGATTTGGTGGTATGCGCGTACCAGGTCTATCTTGGAAAAAAACGTTGCACTCATGTAGAGTAGACGAAAAATCTTGTAGGTGACGGCGGCGTTGAGACGTCTATAATCTCACACCAGGTGGGAGTCCGCATCAGCCTTACGAGCTATGTGCTAAGGAGACGCCCATGGACTCGTAGATGGCCGAATAAGTCCGAGCTGGAGCATGTGTTCGAATTCAACTCGAGCTGCTTTGATTTTTTCCGGTGCCAACCAACGCGGACGGGAAAGAACAGGAGGTCCCAGGGTCTACTGTATTAGCTGTCCTGTGGTGAGTAGGAACATGGTTGAAAATATCGTCTGGCC
The DNA here is from genome assembly GCF_046866305.1 of Octopus bimaculoides. Taxonomy (NCBI): domain Eukaryota; kingdom Metazoa; phylum Mollusca; class Cephalopoda; order Octopoda; family Octopodidae; genus Octopus; species Octopus bimaculoides. The sequence goes on from NC_142937.1 coordinate 30,228,542, forward strand.
TGGTTCTTGAAACGCCGATGATACCGACAATGTGAGGTGTTCGGAGAGATTGTACGACTACAAGGAGAGGAAGAACCATTCCGAGAACATTGTTCGGCAGAGGAACGAACATTACATATGGAGGAAACTTGGTGTGCCAAGTACTTAATGGCCTTGAGGGTTGCCGTATGACCTGAAAGGTCGGCAGTAGAAGAACTTATGATTGCCATGTTAGAAGAAGATAGAAAATATCACGTAATCCAGACATTAAGATTTCTCTAGAATCCAAAAATTTCGGTGAAAATTCCTCGTATAGAAAAATGTGCAGGGTCACCATGAGAAGTTGTTAACACGTGTTAAACGATGAAGAAAACGTGTTCAAAGTTGAAAAATGAGAAGGAATGTATATTCTGAGTCCGGGTTCACCACTGTAACCTGAACGTTGGCTACTATAATAATAGTTAATATTGTAACTTGGCTTTGTAACATTCTCGTGTTACGAAAGGTAAAATTGCATTCTTGATTCGAATGAATGAGAGAGCCATTCTTGAACTTCACAAATAATCTATTACCAGTTCCGAACCAGGTAAGAATTCACCAATAACATTGCTTCGGTTGAAACGGCACATAAATGAAGAATGAGTACATATTATCTTGCCTTATCACGTTCCATCTGCAGAAGGTAAATTTCGTATGCCACTTTGGTTTACTTCTCGTGCAAAAAGACGTAAAGCACATGTTGCACGATCCAATATCTTTGAGGTACCCGTTGCTCTTCTAAGGCATTTGGTTTCTTGAGCCAGGTGTATCGACACCTGTGTGCTCTCAACACAGAAATGTGTCTAAGACTAAGGCCGTTGGTCGAAAAGAGATCGAGGTTCTGCAGCTATTTAATACATAGTCCAGAGACTGTTGGCTCACCTTGGCGACTAAATTACATTCTAGAACATTCCGTAGCTCATTGGAATTAGTAAAAGGGACATAAATCCAATTTCTTAGAAGTTTCTAGAATGCTTCGCAAGGGCGATCTCTGTGTGTAACATCCCATGATTCGTGAATTCGGCAATGACAAACCTGTTTCAAACTATGTAACTCCTACACATCCATGCAGGGTCTGACAACACCTGAGGTCTCTACTGAAACCAGCACAAGCTGATAGCGGCCAGTCAGGCTCCTCTATTTGTCTATTTTTCCTGTCCTCTTTATTACGGATCATTATTCTTTGTGAGATGGTGAATAATAACATAGTTTGATTGGGGGTGGGGTTATTTTGTAGTTTCTGAATGCAAATGCAGACATACTTACAAATAATTCCCCCCCACACACACACACACACGCACGCAAATGAAAAGATGCTGAAGACTATTCTGACATACGAGAACAGATGTTTTATTCCATTAAAAATATTAAATTGACCACACCAGATCAAAACGAAACAAGAGATTTGAAACAACAACAACAAACAAGGAAAACAACAACAACAGTTATTACAAGAAATTCCATGCCATGATAATGTTTGATGTTGTTTATATTTACGAAGAAATGGTCTTGAGAAAATTTATGAAACATTTCAAATAACAAATAATGCAAGCAAAGAATGATGTGTATGTCTGTTTATAACGTGTGTGTGTGTGTGTGCGTGTGCGAGAGAGAAAGAGAGAGGGAGAAAGAGATGGGGTGAGTTATGTATTTGAGAGAGTTTGAAAAAATCATCTCGTGTGGATTCATCAGACAACAATTCCTGTTTGTTGAAATAGAAAGAAAAAAAGGTTTTTATAGAGATTTTACTCAGCTTTTTGAGGCAAACGAATGTGCCAAAAGTTCCCTGTTGCGATTGGCTGAACATAACAAACAAAGGACAGTCATGTGATGTTTCATCCAAGTTGCCTGCTAGGCTTGCATAAACACAGCAACATAACCATTGGAATTCAATATTTCTTATTGTGAGACAAGTGGCCGGGTAGAAGATTGTGCACAGATACTGACAAGACAGACATCAAATTACCTTGTAAAATAGGGGCCATTGATTGAATGAAATTCAAGCCTAAGGGTCTTTGTCAAACAAATACATGTAAACATACACAAGAGATTATGTAGTAAGATGAGGGAGATTCAGCTACTATTTCTAACTGATCTTCCAAACATGCAAAGGTAGTAATATAATGTTGTTATTATAAATGTGAGGTAGTGATATCCATGCTGCTATGAGGAAAGAAACCATTGTGCTGTGGAGTCTCCTCTCAGAGGACGAGTCTAGAAGAGTAGCCATCGAATAAGATATGTGGAATGGTGTGTGCAAGTCGGTGTTTTTACATGATCAGGTAAGCCAAGAACTTGCATGAAGTGAGGTAGCCAATTGCACATAGCATCCACATCTAGTGAGAAAATATTAGCAATGGTAGAAGGGTGATTGATGTGGATCTGAGATGTTCAGGTTTCAAGTCATTATTGAAATAACCCTCTTTTAATTTATGCTGGAGGATTCTGTTCATCTATTTAGATGAAGAATAAAATTCATCGGAATCTGATGAAGTACTTTGAAGGGACAAAAGTTGAGTTATTATTATTATTATTATTATTATTATTATTATTATTATTATTATTATTATTATTATTATTATTATTATTATCATTATCTTCTTCTTTCACTTTCATTTCCATTTGTTGCTGAGTGTTTTCCCAACACCTAGAACAAAGAAACTGTATACATTGGTAGGCCATCAAAATAAACACATCAGAAGAAAGACAGGAGAATAATGAAAAAGAGGAAAGAAAGACAATAAAAGGGGAAAAGAAAAGGAAAGAGCAACAATGTCCTTCTCAATACTTGTGACCAGTTAAGACAATCTTTTGCACTTCCTGTAAGGGTGGTAAGCCAGGGATCATTCTCAAATAATTTATCAGTTCCCTTTTTTAATCATTCGAAGTTCTCCTACAATCACTTGTATTGCAACCATCTTCAGATGCCACAGTTTTTCAATTTCAATCAGCAAATCTTTATATTTTCTGAGCTTATCAAGCTTTTTTGCCGAGATATTATGACTCCAAGGTATGCTCATGTCAATCAGTAAACATATTTTATTGTTTTCATCTTTCACAACAATATCTGGTTAATTAGCTTTGATGGTCTGGTCTGTACATACTGGAAAGTCCCAAAGGACCGTTATGTTTTCTCCCTCAGTTCCAGCCTCAGGATGGTGCTTATACGATTTGTCAGCAGCTTTGATTTTATAATGCTGACATATTAACCAGTGTGGATATTGACCAACTCTGTCATGTCTAGTTACTCGGAACGTAAAGGCAGACGAAATACTGCTAAGCATTTTGCCCAGCGTCCTAGCGTTTCTGCCAGCTCACCGCCTTCAATACATCCTCTTCTGTAATGTCAATGTAATTGATGGTCGCCTTTTTCTCTTGTAGGTTAGAGGTGTTGAAGAACTCATTAAGTCTGCTTATTTTCATGTTTTCTAGTGGGGAGGTGAAAACACTTTGGAATTGTTTTAATGAGTGATTCCCTTATCCTCTTGGGGTCTACAGTCAGTGAGCCCTTTTAATCAAACAGTGGCCCTATCCTGTATCTCACTGAAGCAGACTCTTTTGCGAACTTGTAGAAAGCTTTAGGGTTGCTTTTTATATTTTCCACCGCCCTGGCTTCTTTCTTCTTTTCCTTTAGCATGGGAGAGTCTGATTTTATTCTCAGTCTCTAAGAGCGCCATATACATACATACATATTTTTTTATCAGTTTCAGCCAAATGCTGCGGCTATGCTGGGTCACCACCGTTTTGCTAAACTGTTGTTATTGAAAGACTCCTCTGATATGTGGCATTTGGTGAATAAAGGAGTTTGAAGTCACTACCCTCATTTGCACCTCTTGCCGTGAGGTAGGTTCATCTCAGACTCTCGACAGGAAGAGGTCCAGTTTTGATTTAAAAACACCTACATCCACTTTGTGTAGGTCCCTCAGGCTCTTTGGGAGAATATTAAAGAGCTTTGGGCCCCTGAAACTCAGGCGGTTGCAGTAACTGGTCCTGAAGTGTGACGGCATTACTACAATCTTTGGCACTATGCAGAGTTGAGTCTTTCTGGTATTGGTGTAGCTTTCAATGCCAAAATTTGGCACAATTCCTTCCAGGATCTTCCAGATGTATATTACTGCATATCTCTCCCACCTTTGCTCCAAGGAGTAAACTCTTAGCTCTTTCAGCCTTTCCCAATAGCTGAGCTGTTGCAAAGAGACGATCTTCTTTGTGAAGCTTTGCTGGATTGCTTCAAGGTCTGCCGTTAATCTTACACTGTTGGGTGACCATAGCTGGGAGCAATAGTCCAGGCGGCTGAGGACGAATATCCTCCAGAGGTCCATCATGGTTTCCTTCTCTCTGGTTCTGAATGCTCTCAGGATCCATCCAGCCTGTCGTCTGCTCTTTGTCGCCATCCTGAAAATGTCGATACCCAGGTCCCTCACTGATTTAGACTCTGGGATTGAGATCCCCTGTGGACCAGTGTACCTTGTAAGTTTTATATTCAGTTTTGGATGCTGGTAGCGCAGGGCTTGTAATTTTTCAGCATTGAATTGCATATTATTGTCCTCAGCCCATCTGTAAATTGAGTCCAACTCCTGCTAAATGTGTGCAACATCGCTGGGGATCTGTATTTTCTGGTGAGACTTTCGTATCTTCTGCGTAGCTATCAAGGGTGGCTATCCAGGCAGCTGAGGGCATATTTGAGAGGGCCATTCTGAAAAGCAGTGGTCTCAAGGCAGTACCCTGTGGCACTATTTGTCTTATATATATATATGATTATAAGGAAAAATATTTTCTCCAATGCATAAACTTCACTTTGAAGTGCTCAAGATATTCAAACCATTGGCGTTAGAATGATGTAGAAGTAAGAAACAAATTTAGGCAAATCAAGTTCACATATTCATTGATATTTCTTAAGTCCTAGATCCGGCATGCACCAATTTCTCCAAAAGTATATTCAATACAGCAAACACATCAAAAATATATAGATATAATATATAGAGTAATACTTTTGGAGAAATTCATGCAAGTTAGGTCTGGGGCTGAAGAAATATAAATGAATATGTGAACTTGATTTGCCTAAATTTGATTCTTATATATATACTAGCAGAGATACCCGGCGTTGCCCGTGTTACATGCAATTGAAAAATGAGACTTTTCTGTTATATTTTCTGTAAGGAACTGGAATACATATGATTCGAATTTCATCAAAATTGCACATGAGGGTTCTTTCCCTCTTTACACACCCTAAAAAAATTCTAATCATGAGACATGTATACCATACTATTGATCTTTATGCGCATATTCCAAAATTTCAGTCTTCTGGAACCTGTGAAAAAGATTTTGCTCCTGCAAAATGGAGCTCATGGAGCTCTAAAATGTGGGAATGAAGGCCCCTATTGGGGGTGGGGGTGTTAATGTCAACAAGAGAAGTTGAATTGTTGGGAAATGTTTTTACTTGGGTCTTATAGTATGCCTGTATATATGTGAGAGTATAGTCTCACTTTAATAGTTTCAGTATGAAATTGAAAATATTAAAGTGAAAATATTTGAAATTACAGTAGCGACATGTTATTGTTTCACTTTTGACAGGTAATACTAAAATAGTGGAATAGTTTCAGTGTTAGAGTGAAAGTATCTGACATTACAGTAGAGTGATGTTATTGTTTCATTTTTGACACATAATACTGAAATAGTGGAGGAGATAAGATATTGCTGTGGGCTCGGACTATGCAGGAAGTTAAAAAAATTTTTGGCCTAAGACACTACATGGACCTTAAAAGAATTTTGCTCCTGAAAAATGGAGCTCATGGAGCTGAAAATTGTGGGAGTTAAGGCCCCTATTGGTGATGGGTGTATTAATGTCAACCAGAGAAGTTTAATTGTTGGGAATCTTTTTAACTTGTGTGTAATATGTATTGTTTGAATTTCTTTAAAATAGGAAATATATGTATGTTCACTGGGTTTGTAAAAGAGAGCAAAGCTACAGGAAAGCAAAAGACGAATGATCACGATAATCAGTCAGCTACCATAGCCTAGTCGTTACTACTCCCCAATGTAGGATTCCTCACCATACAGTTGACAGGTACAGCTTTAAGATGCATTATGGATCTATAGCAATTGGAAGGGCATGACTCAATAGAAACAACAATGTGTGACGTTTGGAGTAAAGGGAAATGAAAGTGTCGCCTCTGGAGTTTGCAAATGACCACTGTACCGATAGGTAACTGGGCAGAAAATATTTACAATCAATAAATGTCTTCGAACAACCAGTCACTCATCTGGGAAGGCCTTGAAATCAATGTTACCAACTGGGGACTATATGTGTCGCAGCGGTAATAAAAAGACTCAAAGGAGGTCTGCAACGAAATAATTTTACTCATCACTTTGCAAGTGAATCAGTGGAGGCAAAGATGAGTCTCATTTACTTGACAATTTATGCACCACATTGCAGAAATCACAATGTAAGTATATCTGAAAGGATAGTCTTACACTGTTGTACCGTTGAATTACAAATAATGCTCATCTGTTATGTTCGGGTGACCCTATAGCTACCAATGGTACAACTGTATTCGTCTTTGCTTAGGAAAAATGACTAAATTGTGGGTGTGAAGTCCCCATGAAGGGGTCTTTGTAACTTCTAAGAAGAAAAACTTTTAGAAATATTATTTTATTTGTGTGTAATCTGTATGGTTAAAATTTCATCAACATAAAAAATATATGAATTTTCATGGGGGTTATGGCCATTATTCATAGAACATAATTTCCAAATTTCTTAAAGATCCATTCAATACTTTTGACGTAGTTTTGGATAAGAAAACAAATGACTAATGTGTGTTTGTGTGCATATATATGTGTGTGTGTATGGGTGTATATATGTATAGATATCTGTATGCATTTATATATGTGTACATATTACATGTACACCTATATATATACATCTACACACATGTATACATATACATGTATGCATATAGATCTATATCTATATATATATATATCTATACATATACGTGTATATATACATGTATATGTATACATATACATCTCTCTCTCTTCCTCTCTCTCTCTCTCTCTCTCTCTCTCTGTGTATATATATATATATATATATATATATATATATATATATATATACATACACACACCATTAAAGTGAAAGTATCTGTCATTACAGTATCGAAATGTGATTGTTTCAGTTAGTGGAATAGTTTCATTTTTAAAGTGAAAGTATTTGACATGAGTGTTTTTGTTTTACTTTTGACACGTAATACTTCAATAGTGGAGGAGATATTATGTTGCCGTGGGCTCGAACTCTGCAAGAAGTTAAAAAAATTTTTTGACTAAAACACAACCGGAACCCTAAGTAAGACATGTGTAAAATTTGAATGAAATTAGTTGTGTAGTTCTCGAGTTTTAGGGAAACACAGACAGACAGACAGACAGACACACATTCTCATTTTTATATATATAGATATATATATATATGTGTGTGTGTGTGTGTGTGTATGTATGTACACACACATATATACATAAGCATATGCTTTTACAATCCTGTAGTACATTAGTATCATTTCTTGTGTTTACTTTTATGATCTATCTATCTGTCTATCTATCTATCTATCTATCAGTCAGTCAGTCTGTCTGTCCATCTGTGTGTGCGTGCTCACATACATACATACATACATACATAAGTATATACATACATACGTACATTAAGAGTTTATATCCTCTTCAGGTTGTCTCGGTTTCATAGGGTGAGTTTCTTCCTTTAGAATTGCATCCTTTTTAGTACTGGAAGGGAAAAGAGGAAAGAGCCAATCAGGCATTTAGCAAAATAATGTTTAATATTTGAAATATGATGATAATAGTGATGATGGTGATGATGAGGAGGAGGACGATATTGCTACAGCTAGTGATGACGATGATGATGATGATGCAGATGATGATTAAGATTCTTATTAAATCAATGATGTTGTTATTGTTGTGCAAACCTTCCCTTCCACTGCTGGTGCACCTGGGAGTTAGCTAGTTTTGGCTCATATCCATTCAGGTATCACTGACTCACTCGTTTTCCCCTCCTCTTTTCACTCCTACAGTGTCCACCCTTTATTGCCTTGCACTAAACCCCAGTGGCATTGCAAGGGCAGCCAACAAAAGGGGTAAAGCAATCACATTATGAGTAAGTGGGGGAAACGGGCTATTTAAAATTTTTTATCAGTTATTTCTTGTTTCAAACATGAGACTAAGGCCAGGCTGGAGCACTGCCTCAAAGAATTGTGTTAACCTCATGAGGGGATGCTTTCATCCAGGGAAGTACTGGTTCAATACGTAACATTTTGGGGGGATTAATTTCCTTAAAATAATAGGTTTATATAAAAACATAGTTTATATTCATATATAAGTCTGCTATAGTGAATCCATAAACACATATAAGACATCCATTGGTATATATATTTTTTCTGAAGTTCTGCTCAGGTCATATGAATTTAATATTTAATTAATAATCACTGAGTATTAATTGAAACAGCTGTAAGGGATGATAATTGATTAGTTGTTAACAATAAACAATTCTTAACTTCCCAATCTCCATTTCTTTTTCTTCTTCTACACACACACACATGTAATTTGTAGATCCAATATAGGTAGAATCATCAAAAACGTACTATATCTATACATACATACAACAGGCTTCATACAGTTTCTGTCTACCGATTCAACTCATAAGGCTTTGGTTGGCCCGAGGTTATAACAGAAAACACTTTCTCAAGGTGACATGCCGTGGGACTGAACTTGGAACCATGTGCTTGGGAAGCAGACTTCCTACCAGACAACCACTTTAATTTTTCTTTTGGAATCTTGTGTCTCTAAGAATATTGAGTCCAGAGCAATTGTCCTTTGGTCTTGCCCATGCTACAGCACTGCTAACCACAACAGTTAATCTTTCCTCTCCAGGACATTGTTCTTCTGGCACTTTCTCCCAGTGGCCATTGACTTACAACACAACAAGAGAAATTCTAACTGCATCAGAGTTACCAAAGTCGAAGAGTTCCACAATGGACATGAGATCAGACCCTTACCCAAACAAAAAAACTGCCACCAAGTGACCCAGATTATTTCTGACTGAGGAAACCTAGGGTCAAAAGCATTCCAGCCTTAAACAACCTGTCTTGTTTTCTGACCATGGTCACTCAATATTCAATGTGTCCTTTTTTCTTTAAGGTGACAGGGTGTAATTTCTAGCAAGTCGAATGATCGATTAAAGGCTTGCTTCTTGTTTCATAATGATGATGATGATAATGATAATTACTAAGTTGTTCATGGTGATGGCTATGATGATGATAATGATAACAACGATGATGATGATGATGGCAATGATGTTGACAATGGGGATGATGATAATTACATTGGTGATGGTGATGGTGATGGTTATGTTGATGAAAACGGTAATGATGATGATGATGATGACAATCATGATGCAACTACTGATGGTGATGATGATGATGGTGGTGATGATGTTTAAATCATATGAGAGACACATACACTAACTCCAGCTGTCCAGATCTGGTCACATCATTGAAGTTGTCCATCATTTTCCGGTTGTTTGTTTCAGGTAACAACAATGACAATAGCCCCGCGATTATGGAAAGTGTTCCCATAAGAACCATCGGCATTATTCGACCAACCTTGCCAGAAACCAAATCTGACTGAAAAAAAAAACAGAAAAAGAAACAGCAAATTAAAAATATATTTTGTTCATTTTGTTGTTGTAGTTGATTAGACCCAGATCATTACTGAACAAGCATACTTATGGTCAAATGGGTCCCCACCATGACCATCCTGTGGTAATTTCAGCAGACGTATATAAGTATATATATGTATACTAGCTGAGGTACCCGGTAATACCTGGGAGCGGGGATATTCCCAGTTCCCATTACAATGCCTAATTTCTCTGAGATGAAATATGAAATCAAGACATAGGACAGATAATAGAAGTCATAAGCGTATTCATTCATGAAACAATAATACAAATAAAGACGTGTGGAATCGGAAAATGACAATCGTTTGGTCAGATGAGTGGAAAGCTGCAAATATATAATCAATGGAAACATCAAGAAAGGAAGTGTAAAAGAGTGCTGGGGAAAAAAGGAAAATAAAAGTTTGAAAAGTAAACAAAAACTATTTGGGCAAAGGTACTTAATTTGATGACTGTGTTTCATGGGTATAGTTCCACTGATCGTGAGAATCAAATATCGATTGCAACGTTTAGAATCGATAATTTGAAGTGCAGGTGTTAAAAAAATACATGTTACAACAACCTGAGAATGCTGAAATAATTGATGAACATTTTAACCCCACAACAATTAAGGCCAAATTTCGTTAATCAGCTAATCAAAAATCATCTTATGCTTTGCTTGAGTAGCCTTGGTAAATATCTCAACCCATGCATAGCGCATATTCCATCTGTGTATAAAATTTCAAGAAAATCAGTTGAAAAGTTGAAAAGTTACGGCAGAAAATAACATTCATATAAGAATTTGCATTGAAATGTCCTATTGATTTTTGAAAAATCAATGCTGATTAAAAATTATTGATTCTTTTGAAATTCCAAGTGACCACATGGGCACAAACGTCATACATATGTCAAGTTTCATCAAGATCGGGATTGGTCCAGGCCATGTCTAACTCAATAGCACCACCTGATAGGATTATCTAAATCCTTTTTACAGTCAAGATTTGTTTATGTATATATATATATATATATATATATATATATATATATATATATATATATATATATATATATATATATATATGCATAGCCACAGTTTAGTGACTGAAACAAGTAAAAGATAAAAGATTAGTCTACAGAAATACTGTGTCTTCTTTCTTCTTCCGTCTCCAATGCTACAACGTTTTCCATTTTGATTCGCTGACTGTATAAACCCTATTCCGGATATCGAGCCAAAACATATCCAAGTCGGGCACCAACTGCATCAGTTTTACCCATTTGGGAGATGCCATTCAAAGAAAATGGACAACATGTATTCTTCGCTGATTAATATATTTTGAAAACAAATCGTTTTGATACCAACTTGGTGCAGACCATAACTGGTCCTATGAAACAAACTTTGTGTTTTACGGTGATCATCAAAATTGCATGTCACTTTTAGGTTCCAAGCAGTAGCTTAATAGCGGTTTCAAATTTTGGCACAAGGCCAGCAATTTAGAGGGAGTTGGGGTAGGTCAACTACATCAACCCCAATATCTAACTGGTACTTATTTTATCGAAAAGATGAAAGGGAGTGGAATTTCAACTCAGAATGTAAAGACGGACGAAATGCTGCTAAGCATTCGTTCCAGTCTGTTAATGATTCTGCCAGCTCACCACTTGAAGTAGTAGCTTAATAATGACAAAGTTATTTCACTAAATTCTTCGTTATTTCAAAATTAATTGAAACAAAAGGTTGTTTATTTCAGAAATGTGGTAAGAAAAGGCTCAGCTATTTTACTAAATTTTTTGAAACAAATACAGTGTTTCATCCCAAATACGGTAACAAAAGGTTTATAGCCATTGTGCCTGGTCTGACGGATAATATTTCCTTATTCGTATGTTGTTATGTAAATCCATGGAAAGATAAGCCTAGCTCTGTCTCTTTACTAGTTGTGCTGGTCCCACGATGGGTGGACTAGCAAAGGGGGCGAACAACAAAACAAATACGAAGTCTGAAAGAATCTAAATACTTACAAAATTGAGAGTGTAAGGTGCCAAAGCGCCGCCAATACGAGCAAAGGTTGACAAAGCCCCCAATGCACCGTTTCTTATACAAGTTGGATATAATTCCAAAGTGTATAAATACACAATTCCAAAAGCTGCAGAGATAAACAAACGGCCGAATATTGAACTGGCAGTTAACATCCATCGATGGGCTGAAAAGAAAAAGATAAAAGACAGAATTCTTAAGTAAAAAAGAAAAAAAACCCTTTCCGGTATTTCACAGACATGTGGACTCTTAATATAATTCTCAGGTAAAATCAAAATGACTTAATGGCTGACTAAACTGTACATAATTTCAATATGTGGGCTTCTCTACAGTTTTTATCTACCCAGTCTCTTTCACAAAGTAAAAGCCCTCACAAATTGTGGGTTGGAACCCAACATGCTGGAAGCCCACAAGGAGTGAGTCACTTCCTAGCTTTCGCTAAAGCCTGTCTCTAGAAATCCCCTTGAAACCCAGGCTCTTTCAATAATTGGCAGAGACTTGGTCAGTGAATCCTCTGCGATGGTCAACAAACACCAGCAACAAACACCAGCAAAGTGTGTGCGTGTGTGTGTGTGTGTGTGTGTGTGTGTGTGTGTGTGTGTGTGTGCATGTGACTGGGGACCACATGGGAGCTTGTGTCCCCCCTGAAACTCCTGTCAGAGCTGGTTCAATCCATCCCGGATGAATGCCACAAGCAAGTACAAGTAGGCAAGTAGAAAGTATGGGTTGAGCCAAGGTTATAGAAAATGACATTAACTCAGCATGTTACACAGTGGGATTGAACCAGGAGCCATGGGGTTGTGAAGCAAGCTTCTTAACCATTTGACCATACGGAACATTACATCAAACCCACTGCTTGACTGGTTCTTTAGTCTTTTGATCGTGAAAGAATGAAAGGCAAAAACGACCATGTGAGGATTTGAATCTAGAACACAAACTGGAAGAAATACTGCTAAGCATTTTGTCTGGTGCAGCAATGATTCTGTCATACCAAAAGAGTTTGGATAAAATAATGGAAACACCGGATTAAATGGAAGTTTTATTATTCAATAATATGACACAATGGCTGACTAAACTGTACATAATTTCAATGTGTAGGCTTCTCTACAGTTTTCATCTCCCTAGTCTCATTCACAATACCGCTTGGTAGCCAACCTTAAAACACAAACATCAGTGTTGAGAGAAAATGTTTAATAAAAGGTTGGAACCAAAGGTGAAAGCCTTTCGCCCGGAAGGTGGCCTGTGGTTGAGCAGCACTGACCCGGTCATCACCCAGTGACTACTTATACACAAAGCCAGGGGCAGAGAAGAAAATGGGATAAGGAGGCAAACTGAACGGTAATTGAATGCTGGATCAGGAGTGAACCTACGAGAAGGGGATTCCGACAACACATGGAAGCAAAATGGAATGAAATAAGACTCTTCGAAACAAGTGAGCAACGGTTAGCCGACCAGGCAAGAGCAATAAGAGCAAAAGGGTGGTTAACAGATATGGAAATTGAAGAGACAAAAAGGAAAGTAGAAGATAGAAATAATACTTCACCAACGGATAACGTTCCCAGTGAGAACAGAATGGCGGCAGTGAAGACGTAGAGCAAAGTGTAAATGTAAATGCATTCTCACTAAATGAAGCAGAAGTAATAGGAAGAGCTATGTCACAAGAATACGATGATGACCAGCAAGACATAATGAGGATGCTGTGCTGATATATTAGAGAAGACCAGAATCAAGCACCCCTCAATCTGAGGTACATTGATCGACGTCAGCTCAAAGTTGAAACCGAAAAGATAGATTCAGTCCTTGGGCTATTCCAGATGAGAAATATAACTGAAACTAACAAGATTACTTGGGCTGCAGCTATTGTTGCCGCATATAGAGTTGGATACAAAAGAAGAGAACATAAAAAACCAGATTGGCGTAGACGAATTTGTGAGAAACAAAGTTAAAAAGACGTTTAGGACAAGTTGATAGGTGGAGAAGAGGGGAATTGCAGAAGGAAAGCATAAAGAAAATGCTGGAAAGAACATAAAGAACAAGAGATAAAGGGTAGGATGTGATATTGGAAGAATTGAAACAAAGAATAGGAGCAATCAACGCAAAACTGGAAAGATATGATAACAGAAAAAGACAGTTCAGGCAAAACAGATTGTTTGAAGCAAATCAGAAGAAACTGTTTCAGGAAGTAGATGGGAAATTACATGTAACAATGATACCAGATGCAGAGGAAAGCAGGGATCTGGAACCAACCTGTAGAGCATAATGATTAAGCAGAGTGGCTGCATAAAATCCAAGATAAGTTAAGAAATATAGAAGTCCAAATAATAAAACAGTTAAAAAATTCCTAAGTTGCAAGAGTCGAGGACTGGATGGGGTCCAAGGTTATTGAATGAAGAAGCTGAGAAGGCTCCATGAAAGGATAATGCAACACTTAGATGAGTGGTTGCAGGAAGGCGCAGTACCTACCTGAATGATTAAGGGAAAGACATTGTTATGTGTTAAGGATCCTGAAAAGGGGAATGTTGCATCCAACTTTCGACCAATAATATTTATTTCGCTAATGTAGAAACCAATGTTAGGTGTTTTGGCTGGTGAACTGTAGAGATACTTGGAAAGAAGTGGTCTGCTGCCTATTGAACAGAAAGAGTGCCGAAAGAGAGGCCGGTGAACGAAGGATCAGCTCTTAATTTGTAATCCAATTTTCAGGAACTGCAAGAGAAGACATACCTGAGCATGGCATAGATTTACTATCGCAAAGCATACGATATGATAACACACTTCTGGATAATAATGGAAATGTATGAAGTAGCAGAAAACAGGAGAGGCCTGATATGGAGAGGTGAAAATCAAGAGAGGAACCTTCCAGGGGAACAGTGTGTCTCCACTGATCTATGTACTGAGAATGATCCCTTGAATGAAATACTACAGAAAACAAAGTTGGGGTATGATCTGGGAAGAGGTAAGAGAAAATTGAACCACTTGCTGTTCATGGACGACCTGAAGCTATTCACAAAAACTGAGGCCGAACTGGACAGCCTTGTCCAGTCTGTGCGGATTTTCGCTGATGATATTATGATGGAGTTTGGACTCTCAAAATGTGCTATGATGGGGATGAGACGACGAAAGCTTGTCAGGACAGAAGGCATATGATTGCCAAGTGGTGAAATGATGAAGGCAATTGAACCCCAGTCTAGCTATAAATACCTGGGAATACTTGAGGTAGATGGAATTAAACACCACAACATGAAGGAAAAGACAAAAAGAGAATACCTGCGGAGAGGGAGAAAAATATTGTCCTCAAAGCTGAATACCAGACACAATTTCGGCAATAAACACGCGCGCAGTCGCAGTAGCTCGGTATGGTGCTGGGATCCTGAAGTGGATAGAAGAGAAGCTAAAGGAGAGGGACAGGAAGTTCCTAACGATGCATGGAACTCATCATCCACGTGCAGACACTGATCGCCGATACATGAAGAGAGTATATGGAGGAAGGGGACTGATAAGTGTGGAAGACTGCGTGCATATCGAACTCGAGATCTTAATGAGATAGTAAGGAAACCTTGCTAATGGCGGTTAGGAATGAGGGAGTATTAAGAACAGAGGAAAAAGGAATAACAAAGGAAGAAGAACAAAAAGGACATGAAGAAGAATTACACAGGAAGGGCCAACACAGACAATTCTATGTAACCACAACAGAAGTTGCTGGAAAAAATAAGTGGGATTGGCAGAAGAAAGGAACACTAAAAAAGAGAGTGGATGAAACCATTGCCCATATGTCGAACGAATGCCCTAGACTTGCCCAAAACCACTACAAGTTGTGGTGACATGATCAGGTAGTGAAAGTGCTACATTGGAAACTGTGCGACAAGTGGGTGCTAGAGAGAGGCAAGACGTGATAGGAGCACAGACCAGAGAGAGTGGCGGAGGTGGAGACTTGCAAAACCCTCTGGTATTTTCCAATCCAAACAGACCAGGTGCTAGAACATAACAGATCTAACCTAGTGGTGGTCAACAAGATGCACCATATGTGCTTTATAGTTGATGTAGCATGCCTTTTTGACCCAAGAATAGTCAAGAAGGAAGGCGAAAACATATATAAATACAACCCTTTTAAGTACGAAATAGCCCAGCTATGGAAAATGAAGAAGGTGAAAATAGTGCCAATTATTGTTGGGTCCTTGGGGACAGTATCAGAAGGCATCAAGGGGAATATAAAGGAAACTGGAATAGAATGTCTAGAAGAACTGTTACAAAAGGTTTGCCTCCTGTGATAAAAAGGAAAAAAACAACAACAACAACAATAATAATGATTTGTTTACCTTTAGTGCCAAAGAGGATGGGAAATATTCCAGCAATACACATGACTCCAGCCAAGATCATCAGGCTGGAATACAATTTTCTTCTTCCAACACGATTTAACAGAAGGATGCACAGAATGTAGGCTGGAAACTCGACAACCGAATTCAAAAAAAAATTCATATAGAGATTGCCATACAATTTGTCAACATTAAGAGTAAGGCCGAAATATACCATGCTCACAATCATCCTATATAAAAGAAGTGAAACATTTTATATAATGTGCAAAATTGCACAAAAATTGCAGACCAAACCCTGGTTAGATGGCTACGTAACTTTTTAGAGAGAATTATGATAATTTGAACATTGAGGCGAACAGCAAGTAGAGTTATACAAATAACTGTCTAATATAGACAACTAAGACAACTTAACTGAGACAGAGTTAGCCAATGAGAGCCAGTTAACTTTAGTGCGTTGGATAAATGGTGAGTAGATGGTTTGTATGTATATGTGGCTTTTTTAGTTTATGCGTGCATGGAGTGTTTATGTTCATTTTGTGATAAGCAGAATTCACTGATTTGTCTGTAGTCTCTGACACTTGTTAGCCTTCGGTAATTCTTAGTGAAATAGTTTTCTAAATTTGATGAAGGGCTCTGCCTAAATCATCATATCCTTCCTTTTCCGCACAGCAAAGATTTACCTAAAATGGTTTGTCGGTTTGCCTCAAGGTCCCAGCAGACAAAGTAGAAAAGGTGTTGCCCCAGATACACTGGAACAGCCACTCTGACCCACGGGGCTCACACTTGCAGATAGCTGTCTCCACCCTGATAGTGGTGAGCAGGGATGTGGTCGAGGGGCTGAGAATGTTGGAAGTCTCCACTGCCACAGGCTTGACCACAAACCTGTCAGAGAATGGCCAATACTTTAACAACCTACTTTTAGGGACATCAGACAGCTTGTTCAGATTTAACCCTTTCGTTACCATGGTTTTGTCAAAATGTTAGTTTTGTTTCAGTTAATTTTAAAAATAATGAAAAATTAAATAAAATGAGTTGCCCATAATTAATCTGGAGTCTGGAACACAAATTAACATGAAATTCTAATGGAAAATTTCAAATTAGATCAAACAGGAAGTCTGTATGATACAACAAGGGACATTCTCATGTCGGTTGATGATATCAAACGGGTCAACTAAGTTTTACTTCTAATTTTATCATTCTTTGCTTTGCTCTCAAAAGAATTCCTTTATTTCATCTTCATGTAAGCATCCTTGCACACTTAGTATCTTTGATATTCTTTCAAGTTTGACTCCACATGAATTTCTTGCAAGAAAACTTCCACGAATATCTGCATCATTCTGATCAATCTAGGTACATGCATGGCTGTGTTGTAAGAAGCTTGCTCCCCAACCACATGGCTCCAGGTTCAGTCCCAGTGCGCGGTATTTTGAGCAAGTGTCTTCTACCCTAACCATGGGCTGACCAAAGTCATGTGAGTGGACTTGGTAGACGGAAACTGAAAGAAGCCCATCATATGTGTATATACTATTTTGCTGTATAGTGTGTTTCTTTTCGTATCTGTTATGGATCTTCTATAAGAATAAAGCTGTATACCTTAATTTGCCATTTCTATATACGAAAACCAAGAAGAAATATTGTGAAACAGAGTTTATTTTAGTGAGATACTTATTGAAATCACCTGAGGTGACACATCTACACCGACTGATACACCTAAACCAGATGTACAGAATCCCACCCATGTGGGACCGATGCTAGTTGGGTTGAAAGAACTGTAGTGATTAATAAACATCCTCGTATCTTCCATATTCCGTTTCTCTCATTAATCCCCCCCCCCACATACATATATATATATATATATATATACACATCATACATACATACATGCATATATATATATTTATATATATACATGCAGATATATATATATATATATATATATATATATATATATATATATATATATAGCTATGTGTATGTGTGTGTCTTTGTGTATGTATTTGTATCCACCACCACTTTACGACCAGTGCTGGTTTGTTTATGTCCCCATAACTTAATGGTTAAAAATAAACCAATAGAATAAGCACCAGGCATAAAAATATTCTGGGGTCAATTAGTTCTGGTAAAAGTCTTTGAAAGCGGTGCCCCAGCATGGCCGCAGTCAAATGATTGAAACAAGTAAACGATAAAAGATAATGAGTACACAGAAAATGGTAAATGTAATATCACTCACCAGTTTAGCATCAAAATTAGGGTCCGTTTTAGAAGCTGAGGAATGGTAAACATTTTCCAGATTTCTACTCTTTTATTGTTCGATGAGAAAATGTTGACGATTTCTGTTTGAGGCAGAACTGTTTTATTCAGTTTGGCGATGTTGCTAAGAATTATGTTGGCGTCTTTTGTTCTCTTTTTATTGAGGAGCCATCGGGGAGATTCGTCTAGGAAACTTGCAAATAGAAAACGGAAAGTACAACCACACACACTCACATATATATATATATGTACACACTCACATATATATATGTACACACTCACAAACATACACACATACAGACAGACAGTTTGGTAGATAGATAGACATTTGTTCATGCTGCCATACACTGAGACTGAACCCAGAACCATGTAGTTGGGAAGCAAACATCTTACCGCACAGTCACGCCTGCACCTATGATGTCAATAAAGATGTTTAAAAGTCAGGTGAAGCCTGTATTTAAAGCTTCTTAAATTACCCGTCTCTAAACATCGAATGCTTTTGCCCCAAAAGAAGTAATCTTCATAATTGGATTCAAACTAAAGTACAAATGTTAGATCAGAGTTTTCCTTCCCCCAGAGAGATATCTAAACAAAGACTAAGGGTTCCTCACCCCCAGCTGTCCTTTGACGTGTTTTGTTTTTCATCCTGGACGGTGTCCGACATAAACACCCACCCCACCTCCACCCTCCTTCCCAAGCGAGCTTGTTAAGGTTGCAAGTTTAGTGGCCACCAGCCTATGTGACAGGTTGTACATACATGCACACATGAGCGCGCGCGCGCATACACGCACAGAGAAATCCATCCATCTATCCATACATCCCCCATACAGATATAGATATATACATCCATACAACACAAACCTCTTCAGGTAGATGGCCCTGCTCAATATGTAGAAAAGGTGTAGGTAGTAACTCTATAAGATGTACCCAGTGCAAGCTATGGACACATAAGAGGTGCAGCAATATCAAAGGCATGTTAACTAGGAAGTTAGTTTTTGTATGTGGCAGATGTTCAGGTGCAATAAACACTGTAAACAAACTTCTGTCTCATTCCAGGGAGAAAAACTAGAGGTAGTTGATAGCTTCCGCTATCTGGGTGACCAAGTTAGTAGTGGGAGTGGGTGCGTTGAAAGTGTAGCTGCTAGTATAAGAATAGCCTGGGCAAAGTTCAGAGAGCTTTTACCTCTGCTGGCGACAAAGGGACTCTCACTCAGAGTAAAAGGCAGACTGTATGACGCATGTGTACGAACAGCCATGCTACATGGCAGTGAAACATGGGCCGTGACTGCTGAGGACATGCGTAAGCTCGCAAGGAATGAAGCCAGTATGCTCCGATGGATGAGTAATGTCAGTGTGCATACCCGACAGAGTGTAAGTATCTTGAGAGAAAAGTTGAACATAAAAAGCATAAGTTGTGGTGTGCAAGAAAGGCGATTGCGCTGGTATGGACATGGCGAGAATGGACGAGGATAGCTGCGGGAAAAAGTGCCACACCCTAGCAGTTGAGGGACCCTGTGGAATAGGTAGGCCCAGGAAAACCTGGGATGAATGGTGAAGCAAGACCTTCGAACATTGGGCCTCACCGAGGCGATGACTTCTGACCGAGACCTTTGGAAATATGCAGTACGTGAGAAGACCCGGCAAAGCAAGTGAGACCTAAATCCAAGGCCTCTGCCAGGGATGTAGCCAGCCCACTTATGCGTACCTTTCCTTCATTGGAAACTAAACTCCGCTTGCGAAGACCTGTTGAGGCAAGTGGAATCGAAACCGAACTAAATTCGACGACTGGCACCCATGCCAACGTCGTCTGCTTCATTGGACACGAAACTCAGCTTGTGAAGACTTATTGGGGCAAGCGAAAGCGAAATCGGGATAGTACCTGTGCCCAGCGTCGCCTTTCTGGCACTTGTGCCCGTGGCATGTGTAAGGACTTTCGAGCGAGATCGTTGCCAGTGCCGCTGGACTGGTTCTTGTGCGGGTGGCACATAAAATACACCATTTTGAGCGTGGCCGTTGACAGTACCGCCTGACTGACCTTCGTGCCGGTGGCACGTAAAAGCACCCACTACACTCTTGGAGTGGTTGGCGTTAGGAAGGGCATCCAGCTGTAGAAACTCTACCAAATTAGATTGGAGCCTGGTATAGCCATCTGGTTTCACTAGTCCTCAGTCAAATCGTCCAACCCATGCTAGCATGGAAAGCGGACGTTAAACGATGAGGATGATGATGACACCAACACATACTTAAATCCATCCATTTATATAAACGCATACAATCATACATGCATACATTGATACATACACTCAGCCATACTTACACCCATAGACATGCATACAGTCACATAAACATAAATCCATTGACCATACACCCATATATGAATGCGTACACACATGCCTACTTACCAGAGATAGGCGATACCGAGCACCAGTGACGGGATTGATATTATGATCATCAAAGCCCTCCAGGTCCTCACAAAATAAGTCAGCAGAGAAAGGATCAGGTATCCGATGGTAAACATCATTTCGACGGCAATGGAAGATTTCATTCTACTGTCCACCGAAGACACTTCAGAAGCTAGAATTTGAAACAATGATGACAGCAATAACGAAGATGATAATATAAAAAGGGGATATATAATATACATACATACATGCATACATACATACACACATACATACATACATACATACATAGAGAACATTAGCTCGCCGGGCAAAATGCTTAGCAGTATTTCATCTGTCTTTACGATCTGAGTTCAAATGCTGCCGAGGTTGACTTTGCCTTTCATCCTTTCAGGGTTGATAAATTAAGTACCAGTTGCTTACTGAGGTCGATCTAATCGACTGGTCCCCTCTCCCAAAATTTCGGGTATTGTACCTAGAGTAGGAAAAGAATAATACATACATACATACATATACGCACACACACACACACACACGCACATATATAGTAAGAAGAAAAAAGGAATTAAAAAATCCAGGCAGACGTCAATAAATCACTCATCTTTAACTGAATTTGGTTAACAGTATCCAGCAATCAGACACCAATAAATGCAAGTAGGATACACATCCAACGTAATTTCTCATGGATGCCGAATGGATCTAAATAGCATTTAGAAGAGTTTCAAGAAATTCAGAGTATTAGACAACAAAACTAGGAATAGAGAAAATCACATTTTTAATTGTTGAATTCACCAAAGAAAGCCGTCGACCGTTTCTGTTGTATCGCCATATTTGAATTCAGGAAATATTCAAATTAATATACCCAGATCATGACATGGTTCTCTGTATACTGAGATTCTACCAGCCGAAAGCTAACCCTAGTGACCTCTGTCCAGCCCCACTCATTTGATACCATGGATCTCTATGGTGCCGACTGGGATCCAATCATAAACGAGCTGTCACATGTTGACCGGTCTTTCATACATCTCCTCCAGCACCAAAATATCTAGGAAGATCTATGTAGACCCTGTCACAAACATATGTGCTAAACACACCCCACCAAGACCGGTGAAGAAAACTAAGTGCAGATTTCCCCAAAACAGAAAAATGATTATCAGAAAAATAAAGCAAAAAAAGAAAAAAGTTAACAAACTAAAATATTGACAACAGCCACACATAAATTCGAGGGCCATCACCCCACTTGAATCAAAAAATATAACCTCCAACAATACATGAAGACGATGATCAATAATCAAAGAACAGCTGAGGAGAAAGAAACCGTTAAGAAAATCAAACTCGGTACTTTTCCCTGACTCTTTTAAAAACTTCAAAATATCTAATTGTTTGTATGAACATTTGACCGTTTAAGCATGGTTTCCTGAAGTTTCCCTTGTACCATCAATTTTTCCTAAACTTTTTTTTATATTTACATATTTTAAGACTCGGATGCACTTTCACCTCCCCAAACCACCTATCCTATATTCTTTCCTGCAGAGGAACACACTTCTTTGTTCCATATGTATATATATATATATATATATATATATATATATATATATATATATATATATATATATATATATATATATATATATATATATATATATATATATATATAACATACATATAAGAGGGATGAACACTAATTGGACATCCAATTTGCTAGAAGTAGACCACTTATGGTTAACAGAGAAATTAGTCTTTGTGTGTGGCAGATGCACAGGTATTATAAACATTGAGAATTTAAAAGGAAAGAGATACACCCAAATGTCCTTAGAAATAGTTGATAGTTTCCATTATCTAAGTTAGCAATGGAGGAGGAAACTCTGAAAGGGCAGTTGCTAGAATATGAATGATCTGGGTAAAGTTCAGAGGGCTGCTACCTTTGTTGGTTACAAAGGGCCTCTCTCTCAGAGTGAAAGGCAGATTGTATGATGCTTGTGTGTAAAAACAGAGGACATGCAAAGGCTTGAAAGAAATGAAGCTAGTAGGCTCTGCTGGATGTGCAATGTCAGTGTGTACATACAAAAGGGTGAAAATGTCTTAAGCGAAAAATTGGGTATAAAAGGCATCAGTTGCAGTGTGCAGGAGAAGAAACTTCACTGGTCATGTGATGTATATAAACTGTGAAGGGAAGCTGTGGATGAGGCAGAGCCAAGAAGACATTGAAGCAGCAAATGCTATTTTCCAACATAATGTGGCTGTCCTGAAAGGGACGATGGTACTGCTGTTTTAACTCTTAAAAACATCGTTTCTAGCTGGCTATACGACACAAAAGCTCTGTGTCCTTATATCTTTGAACAGAGAGTTCAGCAACCAAGGAGACAGATAGTGTGTCGTATAACTAGCTAGAAACGATGTTTCTTTGGGCTAAAACAACAATAACATCGTCCCTTTCAGGACAGCCCACATTATGTTGGCAAATAGCGTTTACTTTGCATTCAAATTTAAAAGTGGACATTTATAGTATTTTATTGTTGTTTGCTTACCAAAGACAACCGAAGGAACGTAGGATCCAGCACCACCAACAGCAGTGATAAAACGTAACCCATATATGGTATAAATATTGGAGATTAAAGCCATTGCTATTCCAGTTGACCCTTGCAAAAATAAACACACAATTATCACTTTCTTCCGACCAAATCTGAAAAAGATTAAAGTGACAAACTTAAAATTCATCTGATTAAATTCATAAGTAAATAAATAAATAAATAAATAAATTCATCAGCAAAAGAGACCAATAGAATAAGAAGCAGAATTTTAAAAAATTAGTCCTGGGGTCGATTTGTTTTTAATTAAAAAAACAATCAAGGCAGCGTTCCAGCACGGACAAAGCTAAATGGCTGAAGCAATTAAAAGAATATATATAATGTACTGATAGAAATTTCAGCAAAGCAAGTAGTCCATCTGGTGAGAGATAAATATTATTTACTTAAAGGACACAATACATGTGCCCTTTAAGCGCTACTAATAGTTTAACACAATGAGAAATACTCAAACATGCACTTTGGGCGCGAACCACAAATGACAAAGAACTAAAAAAATTGAGTAGTAGAAGAAAGGCAAAAAACTGTATATAAAAAAAACGTAGAAAGTAAAAAATGGAAAATGAAAAACGGAAAACGAAAACTAAAATGTAAAAATAAAAAGTAAAAATTAAAAGAGCTATTCTCCTTAGACCTTAAATGAAAAGGCTGGAAAGATATGAAGTTAATCAGGAATAGGCAGAATTTTCCAATTCTTCAAAATATATTTATAGAAATGCTTGCAACCACTAAAAGTTTCTGAGTTCAGTAGAGAGTTAGGAATCTTAGATCTGAACAAGATCGGCGCTCTTTCAACCAAACAAAGCCTACATTTATTCAATCCATTGACATAAGGTATGGATTTCTCAATTACTTTCCATTTAATCACATCTAGTGCTTCGTTATCTTTCAAACTCCATACGTAGCTAGCCAACTTAGCAGCTTTACTTTTCTCTCCATGTAGGAAGGAGGCTATTGGATTGGCATAGCAATTTTAAAATTCACCTTCACATAATCCAATATAGGTCCTCTTATCCGTTGTATTATTATTCAGGGTTGCAGTAACTTCTGTCTCATAATTCATAGATTTAATCATACATCATTGGTCAAGTGGCCAGAATCCTGGGTCGCCACAATTGCAACTGGATTTAGGCTTTTGGTATTGACCACATGTCATGATATTCTTCATATTGGGGCAGGAACTATATGATTTTTTCACAGAACGCCTATTAAATATTTTCCTGTATCTGTGAGTGGCTGGAAACTGTTTATCTAGGAGAGACAGGAATGTTTTATCTATGTTAGTTTTTATACTAAAGGAAAAAGGAGGGGAAAACCATCTAATTTTCATTGGCTTATTTTTAGGTTTCTTATCCTTATTATTCTGATTAATACTAGAGGGGTTTTGTATTACTTTAACTTTGATGCCATTAAATCTATTTATTTTGATTCTCATTAGAAGGATTATAGATTATAGATTAACCTATCTTTGAAGCCACTATAATCTAGGGCATTGTTATAATAGGGGACAAGTCTAGAGTTGTTTGTTTAGAAGCTTTTTTGCTCTCTATAGATTTCTTGGTAACACGCAGAAACATTTGTTACGGTAAAAGAAACTTTTGCACGTTGTTTAAAATTTGGATCTTGTGATAGAAAAATAAAACGTGTAAACCCGGGGGTCTCGTAAAGCGAGTTCTAGTAATGTGAAGTATTACTGTATACCATCATCATCATCGTTTAATGTCCACTTTCCATGCTGGCATGGGTTGGACGGTTTGACTGAGAACTGGTGAGCCAGAAGGCTGCACCAGGCTCCAATCTGATCTGGCAGAATTTCTACAGCTGGATGCCCTTCCTAACGCCAACCACTCCGAGAGTGTAGTGGGTACCTTTTACGTCCCACCGGCACGAGGGCCAGTCACACGGTATTGGCAACGGCCACGCTCAAAAAGGTATTTTTTACGTGCTACCTGCACGGGAGCCAGTTCAGCGGCACTGGCAATGACCTCGCTCGAATGATTTTCTAACGTGCCACCAGCACAAGTGCTAGAAGGCAATGCTGGTAGCGATTACGCTGAAATGGTGCTATTTACGGGCCACTAGCACGGAAGCCAGACAGCTGCTCTAGCAATGAACACGCTTGACAGTGCTGTTAGTATTCCACTGGCGCAGGCGCCAGTCATCGAGTATGGTTCAATTACGATTTCACTTGCCCCAACAGGTCTTCGCAAGCAGAGTTTAGTGTTCAATGAAGGAGAGGTTGGCATGGGTGCCAGTCGTCGGATTCGCTTCGATTTCGATTTCAGATTTCAAATTTCAAATTCTAAATTCACTTGCCTCAACAGGTCTTCACAAGCAGGGTTTTTAGTGTCCAATGAAGTAAAGATATGGATTAGTGAACTGGCTACACTTCTGACAGAGATCACAGATTATGATCTCACTTGCCTTGCTGGGACTTCTCACGTACTGCATATTTCCAAAGGTCTCGGTCACTGGTCATTGCCTCGGGGAGTCCTAAAGTTCGAAGGTCGTGCTTCACCACCTCATCCCAGGTCTTCCTGGCTCTACCTCTTCCACAGGTTCCCTCAACTGCTAGGGTGTGGCACTTTTTCACACAGCTATCCTCATGCATTATTGCCACATGTCCATACCAGCGCAATCGTCTCTCTTGCACACCACATCTGATGCTTCTTAGGTCTAACTTTTCTCTCAAGGTACTTACACTCTGTCGAGTATGCACACTGACATTACACGTCCATCGGAGCATACTGGCTTCGTTTCTTGCAAGCTTACGCATGTCCTCAGCAGTCACAGCCCATGTTTCACTGCCATGTAGCATGGCTGTTCGTACACATGCGTCATAAAGTCTGCCTTTTACTCTGAGTTAGAGTCCCTTTGTCGCCAGCAGAGGTAAGAGCTCTCTGAACTTTCCCTAGGCTATTTTTATTCTAGCAGCTGACTTATAATATATAATATGTGCAGATATGGCACACCAAACTTACCTGTCTGATAAAATTCCACAAATGATCATAGCAAAAAGGTAGCCCATGAAGAAAAAGGTAAAGGTGTGCCTTGCCAGAATTGCTTTATCGCAAACGAGATTCAGCTGCAATGAGAAATATGAGAATTATTTAATGTATACCTTTTATAATTTTGATAATAATAATTTTATGTTTTGGAATTGTAGAAACACTGTTTCTGGGAAACCCCTTTCATAGTCAGTTTGTATTCAAAGGACTTTTTGTAGGAACAACGGTCATGTAACACTCCCAGAATCGATTGTATAATAGGAAAGGAGCTACTATTGCAGGGCATAGTGCGTGTACAGTTTCTAAAATTTGATGGTGCAGGGGCAATGAAAACGCTTTGAACAACCTCCTAAAAATTTTCGTTACCAAAAAATGTGCATAACAACATTTTTGGATTGATTTGAAACATTTTCCTTGATGGGATTAATCCGATTTGACTGATGTACAAATATAATAATAATAATTATTATTATTGTTATTATTATTATTATTATTATTATTATTATTATTATTATTATTATTATTATTATTATTATTATTATTATTGAGTGATAGAACAGTGCATGCCATCAAAGTGAGACTGGGTTAAAATATACGAAGTCCATTATACCCATCGTGACTACCCATCTAATAAGGGTACACCAGGCACATGCATCACAACCATATGTGCGTGACATGGTGATCTCATATCAAGATAAACAGCGCATGACCTCGCAGGTGGGGGCCCAGTTAGAATTTTCTTCAGGTCGAGTAGCCCATCCCACTCAAAAGGTCCTTGAATAAGGTTTGTTTAAGGATGTTGAGCAAAACACCCATGTTTCCAAAGGTGAATTATTCAAATCCCCCAAAATTCCTCTCAACACATGGCTATGATGCTCCCCTACTACTTCTGCTCATGATCAGAGATGCACATATCGTCAGCCACCAAGGGACATGCTCAACTGGTTAAGGTCAAACAACTGACAAGCAAATCTGTGGTATTAAGCAGAATATTTGCTGTAGCCCATCTTTTATACCAAGACAAAACAATGTACATGATAACACTTCCAATCAATTAAGATCAGAAGCCATGAGAGCCACTGCCTGGTACTGCATCCGGGCATTATTATTACTATGTATTTTTTTTCTTCTTTCTTCAAATTTTTTCCCATTTCTCGCCGAGTGTTTTCCGTACACCTAGGGCAGAGAAACGTTGTATGCATTCCCAATTTACACACGCAAATTCATAGGTAAAACATGTATTTAAGAAAAAAAAAAAAAAAAAATTGTGAATGGATGTTGTTTTCACAGCGATAATGCTCTTCTTAGTACATGAGTCGTTCCAGTTAGCACGATTTTTTGCACCTCCTGTAGAGATGGTAAGCCTGGTATCATTTTCAAATAGATTTCAGTACCTTTTTTTATCATTCCTAGAGATCCTACAATCACTGGTATGGTAGTCGCCTTGAGGTGCCACATTTTTTCAATTTCTATTAGCAAGTCTTTATATTTACTGATCTTGTCAAATTCTTTCGCCGCTATATTATGATCACAGGGAATACTCATGTCAATTAATAAACACGTCTTCTTTGTCTGATCTTTTATGATAATATCCGGTTTATTAGCTTTTATAGTCTTGTCGGTATGTACGGCGAAGTCCCAGAGAATCGATACATTTTCTCCCTCAGTCACAGCTTCAGGATGGTGTTTATACCATTTGTCAGCGCTTTTGATTTTATAATGCTGTAAATACTGGCCAACTCTGTCATGTCTTGCTTTATATTCTACGGGTGCTAACACTCTACACCCTGAGATTAGATGGTCTATAGTTTCAATCGCATCGTTACAAAATCGGCATTTTGGGTCAGCTCCATTTTTTATCACATTGGCTTGGTAGTTCCGGGTTAATAAGCTTTGGTCTTGAGCAGCCAATATGAAACCTTCACTCTCTGCTTTTAGCCCTGAACTTCGTAACCACTGATGCGTGCGTTTCTGGTCGACATCAGCTTGTTTGCTACGAGCCACATACTTGCCATGCAGAGGTTTCTGTTCCCATCTGCTAGCTAATTTTTCATGTGCTTTTGTCTTTGCAATTAATTTTATTTTCTTTGCAGCAGCAGTTGGCGCATTTCCTTCAACCTGATCAAGCTGGTGGGTATCTAAGAGTTCGGTAGCGAATTTTTTGCTCTCTTTCAGAATAGAGTGAAGTCTTTTCGGTCTTTCATGTTTTTCAACAAGCTTCAGCATCCAATCGTTGGTTGTTTCAAGGTATTTGGCCAGTCCGATTATGGTGGTTTTGTACGTAAGTTCAAGCTGGATCAAGCCTCGACCTCCCCGAGGAGGTAAAAGACGATCCACGTCTGCCTTTGGATGGTGCATCTTATTACAAGTCAGTAGCCTGCGGATTTTTCTATCAATTCTGACTATTTCACTGGTATTCCAGTTAAGCACATTGAAGCTATAAAGAACAACTGGGACTGCTAAGGAATTTATGGCTAATGCTTATTATAAGCATTCAGCTCAGACTTCAGAACTGCTCGAACTCTTCTATAACATTCCTTCCTAACCTTCTCTTTCATGCTTGCATGCTGGATACCAGAGCCTTCATTTATTCCTAGGTATTTATATGTTTGTTCCTGCTCAAGTTCTTTTATTACTGTTTCGACATCTAATTCTATTGAACATAACTTTACTAGTTTCCCTTTCTTAAAAGTGGCTTTGGCACACTTTTCAAGGCCAAACTCCACCCTGATATCATCACTGAATCCTTTCACAGTATGTAATAGTCCCTGAAGCTCTTCATCATCTTTGCCATATAGCTTTAAATCATCCATATAAAATAGATGGCTTATTTTCTTGTTGTCAATTTTATAGCCATACCCTGTTCTATTCAGTTCACTTGAGAGTGGTATCAGTGCTATGCAGAAAATTAGTGGTGAGAGCGAGTCACCCTGGAAAATGCCACAGTTTATGCTAATATTGTTTGAGTGCAATACTCCATTAGAATGATATAATTGCAGCTTTGTGTTCCATAGGGACATATTATACTTTAAAAAATCTGAAATCACAGGAGAAATTTTGAAAATGTCCAGCGATTTCAGAATCTACGAATGTGGTATGCTGTCAAAGGCTTTTTTATAATCAATCCATGAAGAGCTGAGATTTCTGCGCTTGTTATGGCAGTTCTCAAGGATCATGCGATTAATTAAGAGCTGATCTTTGCATCCGTATGAGCCTCGTCTGCATCCTTTTTGTTCAGTGGGAAAGAGGTTATTCTCTTCCATAAACGTATATGTTTTCTCCACTAGAATAGATGTCAAAATCTTATAGGTAGTAGACAAACATGTTATAGGCCGGTAGTTCTTTGGATCTTTGGTTTCGTTATTTTTCGGGAGGAGGTAAGTAATACCATTTGCCATCCAATGGGGAGTTTTTTCTGGGTCTTTCATAATACTATTAAATAGTACTACTAAGATTTTGTGTGCGGACGAGAGTGATGAGAGCCAGAAATTTGGTACTGTATCAGTACCAGGGGATTTCCACTTATGAGCCTTCGTTAGTGCCCTCCTTGGGTCAGCGACTGAGATGTCTTCCCATACCTGTTCTTGTAGATTTTTGTAGGCATCTTGGGTGCGTTTGATCGAGTCTGCATTTTCATTGTATGGTTTCTCATCACTCCAGATCCCTTTCCAGAAGTTTTCAACTTCTTCCATTGGGGGTGGGTTTTCAATGGTTATTTTTTCTTTCCCTATTTCCCTGTAAAATGATTTAGCATTGGATTTGAACATCTTATTTTGCCTGTAGAATCTGATTCTTTTCTCAAATCTGCGTATTCTCTGAGCCTTCGCTTGAACTTTCTGTTTCAGTGTTTCATTCGCTGACATTAGTTCTTCTCTTGTTGAGAGTCCATATTTCCTCACAATCTTCCTGCTTTTTCTTGATTTTATATCATTTCCAGAGATTAGCTCAGTTAATATTGATATCTCCCTTCGCAACGATTCAATCTCAGTTTCAATTCTACTCCTCCAGTTTGATTTTCTTTTCGAATTTGGTATTGTTGGTTTTTTGGGTGTTAAACAGCGTCTTTCAATTACCTTAGCAACAGAGTAGATAATTTCATTTAACTTATTAAGATCGGGTTTTAGTTGTTGTATGATCTCTTGTGTAACACAGTTGCCAATTTTTATTTGTGTTTTATGTTGGTGTGCATTTGGGAGTTTATGGAGTGGTTCCCTATCATTCATATTTGTATGCCTTACAACTGCAAGCTCATTCAGAACTTCCTGCTTCATTTCAGTGATAGATTTTTTGTGTTGTTCAGCAAATATGTGGTCTTCAAATTCTGTTTCGGCATCATTTTCTTGGCTGTTTTCCCTAGGGTCATTATATTCTCCTTTTTCTTCGGGCTCTTGAGTGGTTTCGGCAGATGGTCGCCTTTCAGTCAATGCTTGTGGTCCAACGTTCCTCTCCTCTGCTTCATTATTTCTTTCCTGACTTATATTTAGGTCATTCTCTACCGCTTTTTTAATAGAGGTCAATTCTGCATCTGTGAGTCTGGTATTTCTGAGGATATCTCTTCTAACAGTTGCTAATCTGTTTTCGTCTAGATTTGGTCTGCTAGCTGGATTCCGGCTCCTCCAAATTCTGTAGGAGTTTGCGGTGTGTTTCTCTTGGGTTGGCCTACTTAATGCAAAGTAATAAGCGTATATTACTTATTTATATTCTTCTCGGTTCCATTTAGTTCTTTTACAATTTTGATTTTGTGGTCGTTGTGGTGGTGAACTTTGGGGGTTTAATTTGGGACAAATCCCGTCTAAGTGACCTTCCAGGTTCGTATTCGGGGAAGATATTCTGCCATTTGAAAATTTTTCGTCGTCAGGCTGACAGATTCCTGACTGGCGCGCTTCCATTATAACCATTGGACAAGTGATTTGGTGTACTGCTTGAATTCTTTTTTTTTTAAAGTAAAGTTAAATTATAATTAAAGTTTCATTTTTAAAAAAAAATTTTATTTTACAAATATATTCACCATTAGCAGCAGCATCACCACCACCACCACCACCAGTAGTTGTAGTAGTAGCAACAACATCACTATCAGCAGCAGCAGTGGTAACAGCATATCAGCAGTACCAGTGGCAGTAGTAGCAGCAGCAGCAGCTGCAGCAGCGGTAACAGTAGTAGCAGCAGCAGCGGTGGCAACAGCAGTAGTAACAGCAACAGCAGCAGTGGTAGTAATATCAGTAGTAGTGACAGCAGCAGCAGCAGTGGTAGCAGCAGCAGCAGAGGTAGCAGCAGCAGCGCAGTAGTGGTAGCAGCAGCAGTAGTAGTAGTGGCAGCAGCAGTAGCAGCAACAGCAGTAGTAGTAGCAGTAATAGCAGCACCAGTAGTAGTAGCAGTAGTAGTAGTAAGAGCGGCTCATGTATTTTTTTTCTCCGTTTTTTGAGTGGAATGGGATGGGATCGGTCAAAAAGAGTTCAAATGTTTACTACTACTAGCAGCAAACAATAGCAACAGTGACCTTGACCTTAAGAAAAATTAAGGACGGGCCGACTTACTCTGTTCTGTATTATTTGTGAATAGAGAAGGTGTGTTCGACCAGAGAGAATTTATTATTATTATTCCACGTGCATTTCTGTTATTGCACATTTCGGCTAGTCAGGGAGAAAATAAAGATAATATTGTAGAAATTAAAGTTGACTTTTCTAGAGATGTTCTTTTGTATGTCCAGTTAGAGAAAACAGTTGTGTTTTTGCAATAAAAAAAGATGTTTACATTTCTGAATACTCGGGGAGAAAGGAAAGAAAAAACAAGAAGAGTCAAATTTTCACAGAAAGCTTTAAGATTCACCGAAGATGGTCTTTTGTATGTCCACACAGAGAAAACTAATGTTTTTAGAATTAAAAAAAAAAAAAAATGTATGTTTACTTTTTTACTTTTTCGGATACTCAAGGATGAGTGTTTACAACAGTGGTGGATATCAAAGTTTGTGTGTTTTAAAACTGTAGATATGTAAATTTCTTAACTTATTTTGAAGGGAATTTTAGATACTCACAGGATATGTATATATTGTGTTGTATATATTGTATATATTGTGTTGTATATATTGTATTGTATATATATATAAGGATGAGTGTTCACAACAGTTGTGGATATCATAGTTTGTGTCTTTGAAAACTGTATACATGTAAATTTCTTAACTTATTTTGAAGGGAATTTTAAATACTCACAGGATATTGTATATATTCCAGTCTTTCAGAGTTACTCAATTTTTTGTTTGTTCGCCGTTGTCCAGTTGGGTCATATTTTTATTATTATTATTATTATTATTATTGCCTTTGCACAACTTCTAACGCTGGAGATGTACTACAGTGTCAGCTGTTCACTACCAGTGAACTAAGGTAACACCTCTTATTTTTCGAGCAGCTTCCGGAGTATTCGAGCGGCTCCAAGCAGTGCTGTTTTCTGCAAGTGCTCCGCCCTTATTGCAGCCCCTATTTGTTCCACGTACTTCTCGAGAATTTTGCTCACTGTTCCCAGGGCTCCGACAATTATTGGTACTACTGCTACCTTTTTCATCGACCACAACTGCTTTACTTTCCAAGCTAACCTGTCATATCTCTCGACTTTTCTTTCTTCCTTATCGCATGCTTTGTTGTCAGCTGGGCATGCTATATCTATGATCCAGCATAGTTTGTTTTCTTTCACAATTAAGACTATGTCCGGCTTCCTATTCCCTATCTCATGGTCGCACTGAATCATAAAATTCCATAGGATCTTTGCATTTCTATTTTTGACGATGCCTTCAGGTTTGTGGTCATACCAATCTTTTGCTCTGTCAAGTCCATACTTGTTGCAGTGTCGAATGGACAAGCCTGGCTATATTGTCGTGACGTCTCTTATATTCTTTCTGGGTTAGTGGCGTACATTGGCTGGTAATATGCCATACGGTTTCACCGTTTTGTTCACAGATTCTGCTCTTATCACTTTCTGATATGTTGTCTATTCTCTATTTTATGTAGCTTGTTCTTAGTGCTTGCTCTTGGGAAGCACAGATTAGAGCCTCCATTTCCGGTTATAGATCATTTTGAGTCATCCACAGCCATCTTTCTTCTCTGTCTGTCATATCTTCAATATCTCTATGAAATTGACCATGCATTGTTTTCTTTACCCACCTATTTTCTTTTTCATTCGTTTTCACTTTCTTGTACAGTTCTTTATCTTTGCAATCTTTCATCCTACACAAGCCTGACCTTCTTCTAATAATAATAGCCGTTCCGTGGAATTTTTTTTATATACCATGCTATGTTGTTTTCTTCTGCTCTAATGCTGTGTTCGCATCCAATAAGTCCTCTTCTCCCTCTTTTTCTTGGTACTTACAGTCTGTCTGTGACACTTTTTGGGTGGAATGACCCATATCTAGTTAGCAACTTCCTTGTCCTTCTGTCTAAGTTGTTTAGTCCGTCTACTGTCCATGCGATTACCCCTGCTTCATATCTAAGGAGTGAAACTGCCCAGGTGTTGATAACTTCGATCTTATTCCGTCCGTTTAATTTCGACTTAAGGATCAGTCTCAGTGTGCACAAGTACTCCATCTTAAATTTTTCTATCATTTCTATCTCCATCAATTTATCCATTTCTAAAATCCGCAAGTACTTATAGCCCATCTCTTCTATCTGTTTCATAACCTTCCCCGACGGTATCGTTAGCCCGTCATACATTTGATTTTGCCTGTCTTCAAGACTAACACACCACACTTTCTCAATGCAAAGACCGAATACGAAAAATGGGACAAGAACACAAAACATCCAAACGGTTAAATGATACAAAAAAAAAAGGGGGGACAACAAAACATCCAGACAGACGATGCAGAAAAACAAGGACGGGTCATTCGGAGTTTTCTTTCTTCAGTCGAGTTCCAGATTATCTTTTCAATTTCGGCTGGTTATACTAGAGATTGCTTCAATCTTGCCAGCCCCATATATGTGTGTGTGTGTGTGTGTGTGTGTGTGTGTGTGTGTGTGTGTGTGTTCCCCACCACTATTTGTCAACCGATGTTGGCGTATTTAAAGCACAAGTAAGCAATAGATTAAATTCCAAGCTTTATAGAAAAACAATAACTATTGGAATTGTTCGCTCAAGTAGAATTCTTCAAGCAACGCCCTAGCATGGCCACAGTCTAATGACTGAAACCAGTAAAAGATAAAAGATAAAGGATATTTTTGGTTATGAGGGAAATGCTTATCTATGACGCTTGCAAAGTCTGAAGCAAAATTATATTGAGCAACGAGTGAAAAGAAATAGGTCGAAGGTTAAATATTACAACGACCCCTTTTTATAAAATGCAGACGCCATGAAATTGTATGGATTCATACAGCAACAAGTTATGAATACTTTTTTCATATAACATTTCAATGTTTGTATTATAAAAGCTGTTAATCACAATGTCGTCTGTGACAACCAAAGCGAAATTAATAACTTTTATATGATTGAGAAATATTCAATATTCAAGATTTGAAGAGATTAAATGTACTTCTTTCCATTAACAACTTGAATGTTTTTCATGATCATAGCTAACAACTTTATACATATGCACTCACTTTCTCTCTTTCTCTCTCTCTCTCTTTCACACACACACACATGATGTGTAAACATGTACACATATATATATGTAAATATACATACACATATTTATACGTACTAGCAGGCATACCCACCGTTGCTCGAGATTAAGTAGCATAATTCGCAAGTCATGATATCCTCTAATCATGATATTTCACATTTGTTTTTATTTGGTAATTTCTCTTCTGTACCTGAAGACTTGCATACCTTTGTCCCTCCTTCCCCGCCATCAACAATCGCCCACACCACTGCATGCAACAAGAATATTAAAGCTTACATTACACTCACCCCAATAGGAGCAACAGTTTTAACATGTTTGAAAGATGATGGGTCAAAGCGAGAACAGCTGATGTGTTGTTATCAAACGATCACTGAAACCTTCTTTTCGGGTGCCGAAAAACTATTATTCCCAAGTTCCTTCTCATGTCCCTTTCTCAGTTTTCAGAGTTGGCACTGTCAATGTAGGCACATTGAAAGGTAGATCAAACGAGGTTGTTGAGATGCTTGAACGGAGGCGTGTCGATTTAAGCTGCTGCATCCAAGAGTTAAGGTGGAGAGGGGCTTCAGCCAGGTTCCTCACAGGTAAGACACGTAGATATAAAAGTTTCTGGAAAGGCAACAATGACGGGGAAGGTGGTGTGGGCCTACTTCTTGCTGAGAAATGGGTGGATAAGGTCAAAGTGTGCAATAGAGTGATTATGCTCAGGCTAGTCTTGCAGAATAGTATATGCCCCACAAGCAGGCCTACCAAATGAACAGAAGGACCATTTTTATAATATTCTTCTGCAGGCTACCTCAAAGACAAGTGACAATGATCTCATCTTTGTGGTTGGGGATTTCAATGGGCCTGTCAGATGGCAGACTGGTATCTTTCATGGTGTCCATGGAATTGGTCCCCGAAACGAAGAAGTTACAAGGCTACTACAGTTCTGTGATGCGAATAACCTATTGATCTACAACACCAGCCTCAGGAAGCCAGCCAGTTACCTGATAACCTATCAATCAGGTGACTGATTGATTACATTCTCACCAAACAGCGGAATGCATGGTTGCTCTTAAATACAAAGACCCTCCCTGGTGAAGAATGTACCCCCTACCCAGCATAGACTAGTCATTAGTTATGTTAGACTCCAAACCAGAAGGTTCCCTAGAAGCAGATGAAAAGAAGGATTTGGAAGTTTAAAGACCCTTCATATGGTCAGAAATTTAGGGAGATTCTAATTGAGAAATTTGATGAGAGGGAGGAGGGGATACAAACTTGTGACATAGAGGGCAACCGAGAATTCATGCGGGACAACCTGCTGAGTGCCACAGACCAAATCTGCGGCTGATGCAAAATCCCTTTAGCCGTCCCAGTTATAAGTTACAGCTACAATATCCTTAACTGGACACTAAACGAACTAACGAAAATAGACAGGAAAACAAGAAAAATAATGACAGGATCTAGGATGCACCACCCAAGAAGAAGAAGAAGAAGAAATAACAAAAGCTATAAAACAAATGAAATCCAAACTAAAACTAGAACAGCAACGGACCATGATAAAACGATGGCAAGAAAAGCCCCTACATGGTAAATACTGGGCTAAACTAAATGCAAAAGAAATAGACAGAGAAAATTCCCAGCAATGGTTGAGAAGCTCAGGAGTCAAAGCAGAGACTGAAGAATTTTTAATTGCTGCACAGGACCAAAGCCTCCTCACCAGAAATTACCAAAAACATATAATGAAAAGAAACATAAGTAACTGTAGAATGTGTGGCGATGGACAAGAGACAATAAATCATATTATCTCTGGCTGCCCAGTCCTGGCTACACTATGAAATAAAAACAGAAAAAAGATGGTATAGACACACGTCAGAAAAGGCCACAGAAAACAAGAAAGCAACCATACTCTGGGATATGCCAATACACACAGATAGAGAAATTAAGGCCAATAGACCAGATATAGTTGTCAGAGATCATGAAAGAGAAAAATGCTTTCTAATTGATGCATCAATACCAGCAGATGACAACGTTTCTCTAAAAGAAATGGAGAAACTTTCAAAATACAAAGACCTGGAAATAGAGGTAAATCGAATGTGGAATCTAAAAACAGAAACAATTCCTATCATAGTAGGCGCCTTAGGTATAATAAAAAAAATATTCAGAGAAATACATAACAAAACACCAGGACTTACAAATATATATAACATACAGAAAATAGCACTACTGGGCACTGCACACATCCTACGCAAAACACTTTCAATACAGTAACCATAAGAGCATCACAGCAAACCACAGCACATACCCAAGGCACACAGAGCTGCGCTCGGTAGTGAAGTGAAAGCACGCTATAAAAATAAAACTACTTAATAATAATAATAATAAATTATAAAAATTAAGAATACAACTGAGTACTTCTTTTAATAACCACGTGGTGCCTAGTAATTATCGACTACTATTATTAATAAACTTCACAAACATTCGAATAATATAATCAACTCTGAAATTCATCAAAAATCCGCGTGACTATAAAGTATCGAGAATCCTTCAAACGAAAGTATTCTATAAATAACCGCTTCCCAACTGACCAAGGAAATTTGCCAACTTCAACAAACACTGCTACTGCTGTTGTTGCTGAATTTTACTCAAAGAGTCTGTTGAGTAAAACAGCTCATCGATGGAAGGCCATACTTTTATAATACTATCAAGTTTAATTCAAATTAATAACGGATGAAAACTCTTATTCAAACAATATCGTACTTATATACCCCGACGAGATCGTACTAATAATGCATAAATCACTGCATATAAATATATAACAATATACAATTAATACGATTGAAACACATGTCGGATAATTATTATGAATAAATTAACTGGAATTAAACATAAAGTTTGAATGTTCAAATTCTTCATTCTCCTTATTGTACTTTACACTCTATATAGCCAACAAATAAACTGTTTACCATAAAATGCACCATCTGAAGGAACCAGTCCTAGCATTTTAGAGAAATTCGGTGTCTGCCTGGATATTGTATCCCTTCTCCTATTATAAATATATATATATATATGTGTGTGTATGTATGTGCATATGTATATATATATGTATGTATCTATAATAGATACATATGTGTGTATATGGATAGATAGATAGATAGATAGATAGATAGATAGATAGATAGATAGATAGATAGATAGATAGATAGATAGATAGATAAATAAATAGATAGAGGGATTGTTAGGTGGAGAGGTAAATAGCTTGGCAGGTAGATAGAAGGATAGATAGATTAGCTTGTATGTGGCGTGTGACTTTCAAAATAACCTTACCTCAGTGGTGATTGAGGTGTGCGTGTTGGTTTTATCATAGACCCAAGAGCTGCACTTCTGTGTAGTTCGATTTCCATTTTCTGTGGTATTGGAATATATCAAACATTTTTCATAAACCTCCTCCACTTCAACCTCACTCTTTGGAATATATTCTTTGATCAGTTCCTTATGGATTTCGCTTTGGATTTTATACGTGTCGTTGTCGTAACCAGGAATAGCACACCTAGGAAAATATATAAAATAGGTTTCTTTGATTTTTCATTTAAATTTAATTACATCTCCTGTAGCGTTACCCCTCCCCCACCACTTTTTACTTTCTTTTTCTTTATCTGTTTCATTGTATTCAAATGTTATAATTAAGACACAAGTTTGGTTATCTGGATAAGAAGCTTGCTTCTCAACCATTTCGTCTTAGGTTCAGTCCCACTTGGCAGCACCTTGGGCAAATGCTTTCTACTAGGGCCATATGGCTGACCAAAGCTTTGTGAGTGGATTTGGTAGATGGAGACTGAAAGAAGCACATCATATATGTGTGTATATATGTATGCGTGTGGGTATGTGTGTATGTATATGTATATATATATATGTACATATATATGTATATATATATATATATATATATATATATATATATATATATATATATATATATATATATATATATATATATATATATATATATATATATATGTGTGTGTGTGTGTATGTGTGCATGTGTATATATATATATATATATAATTGAAATAATTTGGGATCAACAAGAAAGAGTACAGTTGGACACTTATTTCCAATCATTACAATTGTTTCTATGCAACGTAATTCTTCAGGTGTGCAGGTACTTAATTATGCAACTGTTTCTCTGCATTATGAGATCTATTTGTGTTTCCTCGGGCGATATGTAAATTTTGTCTCCGAAAACCAATTCAAGGTCCGTTATCGCCATCATGTCTCCTCTTTCCAAATGGCAAGCCAAAGACACACAACATCACTAGCAGACATAATATGGAGATTAAAAGAAAGAAAAGTAAAATATGAAACAGAATGGTCAATAATAAAAGATGCACACCCTAATAATATGTTAGCCAGTATATGTGACTTGTGCTTTGAGGAAGCCTTGTACATTCTGTTAAGTAACGAAAACTTGGTAAACAAGCATACTGAGAAGATCTCAAGACATTGTCACTGCACCAAATTTACATTTTCCAGATACAACACAATAAAATAAT
Source organism: Octopus bimaculoides (assembly GCF_046866305.1). NCBI lineage: Eukaryota > Metazoa > Mollusca > Cephalopoda > Octopoda > Octopodidae > Octopus > Octopus bimaculoides. The sequence continues at coordinate 30,267,993 of NC_142937.1, forward strand.
AATTCAGCGAACTCTCTCCCCTTCCTATCCATGTGTGCCCGTCTGCGTGTTTTGTATGCATGGGTGAATGTATCTACGTATCTAGTGTACTATAAGACAGATCATCTAGTCCCGGCGACTTGTCCCCGCTGCAGTTCAACAATGCCTTCTCCACCTCCGCAGCTGTGACCTGCTCTTCACAACTTTCTGCTTCCCGCCCCCGTAACCGCGGCAAAGTCTGCGAGGTCATCTCTACGCTCCAGCCCACCGCCACTCCAGAAAAGCTGGGTGAAATGCTCAGGTTCATTCTCCTCAAGACCTTATTTTTGCATTATTGCCACGTTGGGTCTCTAACACACGGGCCCATCCGGCAACGTTGATTGCCTCTTGTTCCATTGCACATAACTTAGCTCTGACAATGCATCCTTCGTGTTTAGCTTTGAGATGTTCGTCGAGTGCCAACCTCGCATCTAAAACTCTAGATGCAGATCCTGACCTCATTGCCGCTTCTAGAGCCTTAACTAAACCCTTTCTATTCTATTTCTATTATTGACTAGCTCCTTACTAAATCTGAAGGACTCAAATTTAATGGGTCTTTTGAGAGTGCACCACCATTTGTCGTTAATGACGGTACCAATTAATACCCTCATCACTGACTGCCTAATCCGGTTCCTGTAGGATTCAAAGGCCAAAAGTGACCGGTTTAGCTTCCAATAACCGGGTCTCTCTCTACACATACTATCTAAGTCAAACCTACAGGTCACAAATTTATGATCACTATAGTTGACAATATGATGTTGTGGACAACAATGTTCTCATCTTTAATTCTAACAACAATCCTGTCTAGATAAGATCGTTATTCGCCCATGTCCACAATGGGACGTCAGAGTGATCCAGTCTGAATTGGTCTGCCAGCTGAAAACGACTTATCAGACCGCTAAGACAAGGGTTTCCTCTCCTACCCGGGTTTGAACCAACACAATCTATGCATACATCGCAGATTGTGTTAAAACCTAACAATACTAAAGTATGGGACGTTCCTAGAAAATTCTCTAGGCTTCTGAAATAGTCAGAGTGCCCTGCTTCGCAAGGAGCAAAGACAGCTGCAAACCTGAAGGACTTACCGCTGCTGTGCTTCACGTCAAGGACAACCAACCTGCTCTTCGGGTTTACAAGAACAATTCTTACCTCAAATTCCAGATTTTTCCTGAGCCTGAACTGCAACTCCTCCCCCTCCACGTTGGCATGGAGAAATAAACTCCTCCTAGCCATTTGGTGGGTGTGTGTGTGTGTGAAAAAACCTGCAGTCCACTCAGTCTGATTTCAGCAGTAACTACTGCTTAACATTTCTAATCCCTGTCCCTGCCAATTTTGTTGGTAGAATTTGTGACCTGGAGGATCGTTATTTTGTCCTCCAAGTCCAATGTCAATGCCGCCATAAGCCAGGCAACATCCACACCTGGTGGTATTTCTCCTACCTTCACGACTTGAGCGGGGAGGTGGAATGCTGCTTGGCTTTTTCTTCCGTGACGAATCTCACTTCTACAGAGGCGAACTTTTCCCCCCTGGTGATGTCCTTCCATATAGGCTGCAGGCACTTTTCTATTGCCTCCTTCGAGGCCATATCGATTTTAAAATTTTTTACGATATACGCTTTAAAAAACAAAGTTCTCCTCTGTGGGTCACATCTCCTGGCGGAGTAACTTTCACATTGTGTCCCTCCTTCTGGAAGAGGCCCTTATATTTATTCAGTTCATTCCCAAATGTTTTGAATAATGTATTACCAAATGACTAGAATCAAAACATATGAAGGTTTTTGAGTCTTCTATGGAGTTTTTCTTAAGAAATCATTTATTTGTATTTATATCTTAAAAACTAACTATGATGCAAATAAATTTGATACACATATTTAATATACAAATCTTAAATTCACATATACAGTTATTAAATTCAACTATATATATATTTCAACGTAAGTTGCATTTAACGTACGTTAGCGTCTTATAAAGCTAGATTTATATATCCTAAATTTGCAGAAGAATTTGTCATTGGAGCAGTTTAGCTTAATGGTAAAGAACTTGACGCGTAATCACAGGGATGTGAGTTCGAGTTTCATGACTGGCCACCAACAGATTTTTCTGAAAAATATATTATTAGCATTATCCTGCGTTTGAGAATAAAAATATTTCCTTATCTGTAACTTTCATCATCATCATCATCGTCATCGTTTAACGTCCGCCTTCCATGCTAGCATGGGTTGGATGATCTGACTGAGGACTGGCGCACCAGAAGGCTGCACCAGGTTCCAATTTGATCTGGCAGAGTTTCTACACCTGGATGCCCTTCCTAACGCCAACCACTCCGAGTGTGTAGTGGGTGCTTTTACGTGCTACCGGCACGGGGGGGGGGGGGAGGCAGTCGGGCGGTACTGGCAACGGCCAAGCTCAAAATGGTGTTTTTTACATGCCACCTGCACAGAAGCCAGTCCAGTGGCACTGGCAACGACCTCGCTCGAATGTTTTTTCACGTGCCACCGGCACAAGTGCCAGCAAGGCGACGCTGGTAACGATCACGCTCACATGGTGCTATTTACGTGCCATTCAATATATATAATAATAAATGATAGAGCTAGAATATATGATAAAACTTTATTGGTCACAATGATCATTCAGACCCATCATACATCGATCCCTCATGGGGGGATACTGTGCAACTTACTGTGGTGCATACCTTGGTATAGATGTGTCTCGTCAGGGTATTTTTCAAAGGGTCTCTTGTTAAATTAACCCTTTTTTTCTCAGTTATAATACATGCTAGTAGTGATCGTAAGTTTTAGCCCTTGGGCAGGAATGGCAAAGGACAGATTCCATTGCAATGTTATGTGTGTGTTTGCGCGTATATATATATATATATATATATATATATATATATATATATATATATATATATATATATATATATACACATATATATTATATATAATATATATATACACATACACATTTATATGTATTTCTTTATGATATTGTCATCGGTCAAAATAAATTCTAAAGACCGAATCCAGAAGAGAAAGCACAGATTCTAAAAAATTACTAATGTACCAAAATACCTTCTGCTATCCAGACATCTATCCATCCATCCATTCGGGTTGTTGACTCGCTACTGGAGGTTCGACCACCTCTGGAACTCTTTGCTAACCCTTTCGTTACCATATTTCTAACCAAATTACACCCCTTATGTGTTTCAATTAATTTCTAACATAATCATAAATTTAGGCTGGTTTCATTAAACAACTCTAACTTTTTTATTTATCAACATATTAATGTGATTTTTGGAAGATAAATTAACGAAAGGTTCTCAACCAATTCTATACCAAAATTTTTGTCACAAAGTGACTTTAATTACAGGTAAATACAGGTAAATTCAACAAAATATAAAATTATTTAAATTTTTGTTCAAACATCGCTATAGAAAATGGGTTATTAGCTAATATTCAATTGGGTATACAACAAAATATTATTATAGAAGAGTTGTGCACATTACTGGATTTATTACTGTCTCTTTTGCCAGTATAAAATTAAAATCCAGAGCAGTACCCAGTATTTGATTCACAAATCTTTTCCAAACTTTGATCCCCCATTTTGTGCGCTTTCCTGGCATATACTGTTGAAAACGCACTCAGCCTTTATAGCCCACCATATCCTTATCTATAAACTGTTTTATATGTGCTTTGAACACAAGTCAATGAGGGGTCTTATTTTAAATAAGGGATCAAAGTCTGGTTTTCCACGTACTGGTGTACTGCTCGTGTCTCTTACATGTAGATATTGAGTCAATTTTAAAAACCGTATCCTCGTCATTATACTCGAGACATATTCGTCGCCAAAGGGTTCATCACTACTCCAGTAATTTGTTATTCTAGGTAACTTTCTAATGCCCATGATAATATTTATGGCAAAATATGCTTTAATTTCATTCAAGTTTATGGGAAACCTCAAACTATCCTTTTTTACGCTTTGTTTACATTTAGCGTAACGGTTTGTTTCCGCCGTAATCAATTCAAATAGGCACATCGGAAAAAGCAAAAAGAAATAGTCTAAAGCTTTACTCTCCTGGGTAAGACTGTGACTTGGTCCAGTTTCTTCAGAAAAATCACTGAAAGGAGTTTTTAATTTTTCACTCCATTCAGGTACTAATTCATTCTCTTTATCGCTATCATCGGAGCTCTCGGATTCACTGCTTTCATTTTCGGAAAATGAAACCTCAGATTCATTATCAAATACCACGTGCTTTTTTTTTTTCGGTTACAGAGTTAGATTTATCAAGGTCTTCAACGGAAAATACTTCGAATTCTGACTCGCTGCTTGACAGAATAAAATTCGTATCCATTTTTTTGTCAGGATTACAAATTTTGAAAACACAACAGGAACAAATTTGGAAAAAAATCTCCCAAAATTCACAAAATTAAAAAAACATGTTGATCGTCGTACAAAACTATAGCTGAACTGTTTACACAAATAATCACGTGTTTTCACGAATGTACTAATGAGATTTGCTCAGATATTCTCATTTAAATATGAATAGGTGATTACGGGCGGTTTTGGGCGGCTTGGTCACATGAACCAAAATTTTTTTCGGGCGGCTTTGGGCGGTTTGGTAACGAAAGAACCAACCTGTCGTTGACTCTAACTACATTTGGTGCTCATTATTTTACAGAATGCAACACAGTTATGGCTGTGTGGTTAAGAAACTCACTTGGCAACCACGTGACTTCAGGTTCAGTCCCACAGTGTGGCACCCTGTAGAAGTCTATCATTTGTGTGTGTGTCTGTGTGCATATGTTTGTACTAGTTAATCACCACTGCTTGACAACCAGTGTTGGTTTGTTTACACTCCTGTAACCTAGCAGTTTGGCAATAAAACATGGACACAGAGACATGCATATATATATATATATATATATATATATATATATATATATATATATATATATATATATATACATATATATATATATATATTTATATATATATATAAATAAAATAACGAAGGCAGCTTTCAGCAATATAAAACCAAACAGGATTTCTGGAGGGAGGGATGAGGGAACCCTTGATCAAGATCAATGACGTTACATCCTTAGTATTTTATTTATTGATGCCTGAAGGGGTTTTTAAAAAGGAGACAAAAAATAGGGCTCTAATTATAGCGGGATCTCCTTGTTGAGCTTCCCTCTTCAAGTATATAACTAGGTGTGTGAGAAAGAGATTTAAGAAGTTGCTTCTGATAGGACCCTATGGGTGAGGTACCTGAGCACTCTTCCCCCATGACCCTTCAAGGAATTATGGAAAGAGAAAATGCAGGGATGAGCTCAAAAGGTCGATAAAATCAAGTGTAAAAATTTCAGGTATCGTAAACTCATGATGGTGGTGGGGGAGTAAGAAAGGTTTTTAATCCCAAACAACAAAGGAAAAAAATGTTTTAAGGAATTTTTGGTCGAAGCGCCACCATTTCAACCACCCACCTGGAATAAATAATAATACGTGGAAATCATTATTATAAACTTACCTGTAATCTAATTCAGGTACAATAAATATCATGCTTCCAATTTGTAAACCATCCATAATGGTTGAAGAGAAGAGGAAAGCTAGCATCAGTTTCTGATAAAGACCACATCCTCCAATTGTTCCAATCACTTCTTCGTAGTCCATGGTGAACAAACCTATCAGAACAAATATGTCAACTGCTTCAAACAAGTTCTAAATGTGTCTGCCTCTGTTAGCGAGTATTTCTATCTCCTTTCATGCATATATAATATACGTATCACGTGTGAGAGTGCGTGTAGGAATGTAAGTGGTGGTATGGGGGAGAGGGGAGGAATGTGAATGGAAGACTAGCGTTTGGGATTGGGTGTTGTATGGGAGTGAGAGGGGGAGGGGAAGACAACGACTGTATTTGCGTGTTTGTGGTGTGTGTGTAAATATATATATATATATATATATATATATATATATATATATATATATCGCAAAAATTTTAATGAGAGTTGTGACGCTAATATCCATTATCATTGAAATTTATTCCTATGTCGACATTTCTGTATAAAATTATATTTAACTCTTAAATTCAAGTTAAATAAATAAATTGCCTTACACATCTTCAGGGTAAAAGGTAAAGAGCAAAAAGTAAACACCAAAAACATCGTCTCTAAGTCTGGTTCATATTCAAATTTTTCCTTAAATAAATTCCTCCTTAAATAAAGGTCCGTCAAAGTGAGAAAACCCCTCATAATGTTATTAATTATAAACAATCACATATTACAAATATTGATTCCTGGAAATAACATCTAAATCAATGGAAATCTATATTATATTATCTCTAGAAACTTTAGCAAATAACCACAAATACGAATACAATTGCTATTAGTAAATTATACATTGATATGGTCTGCCTTAATACCTAATATTATACTATAATGCACTATATTACCCGATCATACTGAAATTTATAACTCATTTAAACCAGAGAAATGTGTGTCTCGGATAATGGGTACATCTGAAAGCATTATATGGGAGTTTATTTATCAACTTACCCTTAGAGACTAATAAAAAATATAATTCTAGATTACACAGCGAACAATATCTCTTACCTTTGTCATAAGGGAAATACTTTCCAATAATTGACCAATAAGTTGGAACCTCAGGGTTCCAACTTATTGGTCAATTATTGGAAAAGGGGCATAAATCCAATTTCTTAGAAGTTTCTAGAACGCTTGCCAAGGGCGGTCACTGTTGTAACATCCCATGATTCGTGAATTAGGCAATGACAAACCTGTTTCAAACTATGTAACTCCTACACATCCATGCAGGGTCTGAGAACACCTGAGTTCTCTGCTGCAACCAGCAGAAGCTGATAGCGGCCGGTCAGGCTCCTCCATTTGTCTATTTTTTGCTCTCCTCTTTGTTACGGATCATTATCCTTTGTGAGATGGTGAATAATAACATAGTTTGATTGGGAGTGGGGTTGTTTTGTAGTGTCTGAATGCAAATGCAGACATACTTACAGATAATTCACACACACACACACACACACACACACACACACACACACACACACACACACACACACACATACACACAAATGAAAATATGCTAAAGACTATTCTGAAATACGAGAACAGATGTTTTATTCCATTAAAAATATTAAATTGACCACACCAGATCAAAGCAAAACAAGAAATTCGAAACAACAACAGCAAACAAGGAAAACAACAACAGTTATTACAGGAAATTCCATGCCATGATAATGTTTGATGTTGTTTATATTTAACGAAGAAATTGTCGTGAGAAAATTTATGAAACATTTCAGATAACAAACAATGCAAGCAAAGAGTGATGTGTATGTCTATTTATAACGTGTGTGTGCGTGTGTGTGTGTAGGTGAGAGAGAGAGGGAGGAGAGAGAGAGCGGAAGAGAGAGGGAGAGAGAGAGGGAGGGATAGATAGAGAGGGAGGGATAGATAGAGAGGGAGGGATAGATAGAGAGGGAGAGAGATAGGGTGAGTTATATTTGCATGAAACTGAAAAAAAAAACATTTCGTGTGGATCATCAGACAACAATTCTTGTTTGTTGAAATAGAAAAAAAAGGTTTTATAGAGATTTTACTCAGCTTTTTGAGGCAAACGAATGTGCCAAAAGTTCCCTGTTGCGATTGGCTGAACATAACAAACAAAGGACAGTCATGTGATGTTTCATCCAAGTTGCCTGCTAGGCTTGCATAAACACAGCAATATAACCATTGAAGTTCAATATTTCTTATTGTGAGACAAGTGGCCGGGTAGAAGATTGTGCACAGATACTGACAAGACAGACATCAAATTACCTGGTAAAATAGGGGCCATTGATTGAATGAAATCCAAGCCGAAGGGTCTTTGTCAAACAAATACATGTAAACATACACAAGAGATTATGTAGTAAGATGAAGGAGATTCAGCTACTATTTCTAACTGATCTTCCAAACATGCAGAGGTAGTAATATAATGTTGTTATTATAAATGTGAGGTAGTGATATCCATGCGGCTATGAGGAAAGAAACCATTGTGCTGTGGAGTCTCCTCTCAGAGGACGAGTCTAGAAGAGTAGCCATCGAATAAGATATGTGGAATGGTGTGTGCAAGTCGGTGTTTTTACATGATCAGGTAAGCCAAGAACTTGCATGAAGTGAGGTAGCCAATTGCACATAGCATCCACATCTAGTGAGAAAATATTAGCAATGGTAGAAGGGTGATTGATGTGGATCTGAGATGTTCAGGTTTCAAGTCATTATTGAAATAACCCTCTTTTAATTTATGCTGGAGGATTCTGTTCATCTATTTAGATGAAGAGAGTCTGATGAAGTACTTTGAAGGGACAGAAATTCAACCATTACGGACAAACACAAGTGGCCGGTCACTGGTAAATGTTGGGTGGCACATTTATAGGAATCATCTAGACACTGTTTGGATGGTCATCAGGATTTGACATGGTTTAACATAAGGGGTGAAAAGTTGCAGTTTGGACATACTTTTCTCTTTCCACTGTCCAGTCTATCCTCTTATGTTTTTGTTGTAGCCATTGTGAAATGGGAAAGGTGGACTTGGTCAGAGCTTGACAGTTGCTCTTCCTCTATTCTGTATTCCTTGTTGTGTGCATCGAAACGTGGCTCTTGGAATGTGTGTGTGTGGTGTAGTGGTTATATTGTTCTTGCTAATTGTATTGTGGTGGGTGTTTAGCCTCAAATTAATCCTCATCGATCTTAAAATCAAAGATATTTTCTTTCAAAGTTTTCAATAATCTACAATCCCCACATCACATGTTTCTATTTGAAATGGATTTGCTTATCCTCTTCATACTATTTATTATTGTTGTTGTTGTTGTTGTTGTTGATGGTTGTGTTTGTGTTGATGATACCCAAACCTTAACTTCTCAGACAAACATCAGAAAAGTTAACCTTGGCAGATCCTCAACAGGTTTTCTTCACATACTTAACTATTACGAAATTATTCTATTTATATTATTATCATTGCTTTTGTCGTTGTTGTTTTCATTGTAGTAGTAGTAGTAGTTGTTATTATTATTATTATTATTATTATTATTATTATTATTATCTTCTTTCACTTTCGTTTCCATTTCTTGCTGAGTGTCTTCCCAATACCTAGAGCAAAGAAAATCATTGTATACACCAGGTTGTTCATTTACAAAGTCATGAGATAGAAAAAAAAGGGGGAAGAAAGACAGGTGAGAGCAGGGGAATAAAGAAAACGATGAAAAAGAGGAAAGAAAGACAATAAAAGATGAAAAGAAAAGGAAAGAGCAACAATGTTCTTCTCAATACTTGTGACCAGTTAAGACAATCTTTTGCACTTCCTGTATGGGTGGTAAGCCAGGGATCATCTGCAAATCACTTTCAGTTCCCTTTTTTAATCATTCCAAGTTCTCCTACAATCACTTGTATTCTAACCGTCTTCAGATGCCACATTTTTTCTCAATTTCAGTCAGCGAATCATTATATTTCCTGAGCTTATCAAGCTTTTTTTGTCGAGATATTATGATCCCAAGGTATGCTCATGTCAATCAGTAAACAGATTTTATTGATTTGGTCTTTCATAACAATATCCGGACACCCGTGTGCACCATGAACAGGGATTAATCTTCTCTCTTCGCTCCTTTGCGCCACATGGGCTCAACTCTCCTCCACTTCTCATCTAACCTGCTCCCCTCTCTCCCTCTCACACCTACTTTCTCTCAGCCACCTCACCTCTCTTGCTCCGACTACTACTTCTTCTTTTCACTCCTACTCTCCTCTCTTCTCTTCACTCCTACCCACCTCCTGTGCAAGGACAATCCGAACACAGACAGGTGTTGCAAAGAGTGACTGGTAGAGCGGAAATGGCGCGAGACTGGGGTGTCATTGCCGAGTCGGATTTCTCGGAGGTGTTCCGTGAACCGGTCAGCCAGGTGGCGTCCCGTTTGCCCGATGTATAGAGAAGGGCAGAGAGAGAGAGAGAGAGAGAGAGAGAGAGAGAGAGAGAGAGAGAGAGAGAGAGAGAGAGAGAGAGAGCAGGAGATGCAGTAGATGACATTGGTAGAAGTGCAGATGAAGGAGTCGGTGATATGATAGGGTCGATGATGGGTGCCAGTGAGGAGGGTGGTGTTGGAGAGGTAAGGGCAAGTGCGGCAGCGTGGGTGGGAACAGGGGAACGAGCCGGGTTGGAAAGTTGGGTTGGGGAAGAAGCTGTGGACCAAGAGGTCTTGTAGGTTGTGGGCTCGTTTGAAGGAGGGAAGAGGTCGGTTAGGGAAGATGTGCTAAGTGGAGGCGTCGGACTGGAGTCGCCTGAAAGCTCGGTGAATGGTGCGTTGGAGAGGTAGGGTGGTGGGATGGTAGGTGAGGAGAAACGGGAGACGGCGGGGCGGGTGCGGGGAGAGAGAGCAGATGCACGGTCCACGGAACGTGCTTTGGCAAAGGCGGTGTGGATAGTGGTGAGGGAATATCCACATAAGATGAAGTGGCGTGCCATGAGTTGAGACTGAGTCTCAAAGTCATGGTCGTCACTACAGAGCCTGTGTAGACGGAGGAATTGGGAATAGGGGATGGAAAGCTTGGTGTGTTTAGGGTGGGAGGAGGAGAAGTTGAGGCATGAGTGTGACTCTGTGTGTTTGTAGTGGATGGAGGTGATGAGAGTGGAGTGATGAATGCTGACCGAAATGTCAAGAAATGAGACAGAGGTGTCATAGATAGTGCAGGAGAAGTGGAGGGCAGGATGGAAAGATTTGGCAAAAGAGAGGAAGGAGTCTAGATGTTCGCGGGAGAGTAAGGTTGCCTCGATACAGTGGTCAATATAACCGCCGTATAGTTCGGGAGTGGGACCAGTGAAACTTGAGAATATTTGGGCCTCAACGTAGCCAACGAACAAGTTCGCATAGTTGCGGCCCATTCTCGTTCCCATGGCCACTCTCGAGAATGCTGGTAAAAATCACTAGCGAACCAGAAGCAGTTGAGTGAGAGGACAAGTTCGGTCAGACGAACGAGTGTGCATGTGTCGGGTTGAGGGTTGGATCGAAGGTCAAGGAAATGTTGGAGTGCACGCAGCTCCTCGTGGTGAGGGATAACCGTGTAAAGGTTCTGGATGTCGAGAGTGAAGAGAAGTTTAGAGGGACCAGTAAGAAAGGAGAAAGAGTTGAACAAACGAAGCACGTGGTTGTGAGAGCGGAGGGAAGCCACTAGAGGGGGGGGGCAAGGACACGGTCAAGATATCTGGAGATGATTTCGGTGGAGCAGTTGCAGGCGGAGACGATGGAGGGGCCAGGGTTGTTAGGTTTGTGGATTTTGGGGAGGAAGTAAATTGTGGTGGTGCGAGGGGTGCGGACAATGAGGTTGGAGACGATGGGGGAAACAGGAGGAGGAGATGAGGTCATGGATAGTGGAGGACACAGTCTTTTCGTACCTGGGCGTGTGATCAGAGGGCAGAGGGCAGTTGAAGGAAGTGTCTTGAAGTTGGCGGAGAGCTTCCGCCTTGTAGAGGTCCGCTCCATACCACCACGGCTCCACCCTTGTCGTCCGGTTTTATGATGATGTCAGTGCGGCGTCGGAGACATCGAAGGGCCGAGAGTTTGACTGGGGAGATGTTCAGATGACGGGGACGCCTTGAAAAGTGAAACCGGTCCACAATGCGCCAGCAGGCGCTCACAAAAAGATCGACTGCTTGGAACTGGCCAGTAGCTGGTGTCCACTGGGATGGTTGGCGGCCCAGGTCGGTGAAGCAGTCCTCCTCATTAGATGCAAGTGGAGTGTCGCGGAAAAGCGCACGCAACCTAACACGGCGCACAAAGCTGTGTGTGTGTGGATATCAGCCCGAGTCTGAAATTCGTTACTAGATGGAGTGAGGGGGTTGAAGCGCAGACCCCTACTGAGGAGGGAGCGCTCCGCCTCAAAGAGGGGAAGATCTGGAGGAACGGTAACAACAGACTGAAGTGGAGAAGGGGTGGATGGGATAGAAGTAGGAGGAATGGTGGGGATGGTGGGAGGCTGGGAGGGAGGAGATGCGGGTATGTGTGTGGGGGTTTGGAGGAATGGGGATTTGGTGAGGGTGGGGGAGCGTATCAAGGAGGGAGAGGGGTAGTGGCATCGGGTGTGATGGAATGGCGGAGTGAGTGGAGTTTACTTTGGTGTGAGCGACAAATTGATGAAAGAGATGATTTAAATGAATTATGTAACGTAACGTAGTGTTTACATGGGAGGGTAACTGAGAGGAGAAGAAGATGGAAAAAGCAAGAGGGAGAAGACGGTCGATGGTGTGTATTTTGGAGAGATTAGAACGAATGGTGGCGCGCAAAAGGCGGTAGGATGTCGTACGGGGTATAGGTAGGATGGTTTTAATACTATTGTTTTAATACTATTGTCAAGATAAAGAGCAAATCGCAGAAGGTCCTTGACTCGTTTAGGGAAAACAACTTCCAGGCCGGATTCCAAAAGTGGCGGGAACGCGAGGACCGGGGTATTGCTGTGCAAGGTGACTATTTCGAAGGAGATGATGTTAAAACATAGGTAAATAACTTATTTTTCTTATTAAACATTGTCTGGGAATTTTTTGATATCACCTCCTATATGTGTGTGTATATATATATCTCCTTCGAAATAGTTACCTTGCACAGCAATACCCCGGTCCCCGCGTTCCCGCCACTTTTGGAATCTGGCCTGGAAGCGAGAAAACTAAATATGGCTTGAAAGTCATAACATGCCGGCAGGAAAATAACATCATTAGGTGAGACAGGCTGACACTGAAGTGGTTTCGCTGACTGACAGGTGACGGTCTCGGTTAGAGCATGCGTGGGCTAAGATTACGCGCCCTCCATTATCAGTTAAAGTTTAGATAGTGTCACGTGACAACTTGCTGGGGTTGCTTGCTGGAGCCTAGCAGCGGGAAGTTTAGACAGTGTCATGTGACAACTTGCTGGGGCTGCCTACTGGACCCTAGCAGCGGGAAATTTAGACAGTGTCACGTGACAACTTGCCGAGGCAGCCTGCTTGAGACTAGCAGCAGGTATAAAAAGGGGAATTTGACAAGAGAGTTAGTCGGACGCTGACACTGGTTGATGCTGCATCGAAGAGGCCAGGGAATAGAAGAAAGAAGAAATGCACCCAACACCAGAGCTGAAGACACCTTCGAAAGGGGGGGGGGGGGCGCCACGTCAAAACGGTAGAGAAGTAGGGGCCGAAACCGGACGTGGTTCCTCCTGATGATGTCTTGAGCTAACTGGATCCTATAAAGGAGCTGTTGTGGTAGCAGACCACGAAACATGGTTGAAATTCCCCTATATATATATACATACATACATACATATATATATATATATATATATATATATATATATATATATATATATATATATATATATATATATATATATATATATATATATATATATATACATATATACATATAATGCATACATATATAATAACATACACACACACAGACACACACACTCACACACACACACACACACACATATATAATTCCAAGAGAGTTAGAGGTTGTGAATCCAACCACCTAAGGGATAATATCTATCCAATATACTGCTGGTAGAATACCCATTTATTAATACACAAGTGTTTTTTCATTGCATGGCAATTACACTACTGAATGTAATAAATGGGTGAAGGTAAAACGTTTTTTTACCCTTAATTTATACGGCAATAAGAAAATGGAGGGGATCAAGATAAGATAAGGTACTTGGGTGTATGTGTTTCTGGGCTTCGTCAGAGTACCTTAAACTTATCTACCAAAAACTTTAGTTCACTGAAGGGATGGAGGTAGAGTGGAGTGCTATGGCTTCTTGGCTGAAACAGCTGTAAGATACTATCCTACTTTCTATGCTCTACGTAATATATTTCAATAATTACTGGTATTTTTATATATTATATATGTAAAGCATAATGTTATACATATATTATATTGTTATAATTGCATATTTTTTTTGAATAAATAAATAGACATAATATAATGTCTAAAAGTTGATCAACACCACCTCTTGATCCCCTCCATTTTCATTTTTCTGTACACACACACACACACACACACACACACACACACACACACACACACACACACACACATATATATATATATACATACACACACACACACACTCACACACACACACACTCACACACACACACACACATATATATATGCATAAAAATGGAAAACAAAAGAATAAATTGAAGAATTATAAATTCAATTCAATTTGAATATTTAAGCAGATGTGTCTGATGAAGCATCGTTACATATTTAAACTTATATGTTTATTCTAGAAAAACTTCGTTCTATTAATGAAGTGGAAACAGCTGTAATTAATGAGATGAGACTTTTGTTTGCATAAAATATTCAAAATGGATTGAATTTATAATTCTTCAATTTATTCTTTTGTTTTCCATTTCATATTTATATTTATAAATAAACTGTATGTTCATTTTTTTTATTTATCTATTGGAACAACATTGTTATTGTTATTGTTGGCACTCCTTCGCTTACGACGTCGAGGGTTCCAGTTGATCCGATAAACGGAACAGCCTGCTCGTGAAATTAACGTGCAAGTGGCTGAGCACTCCACAGACACGTATACCCTTAACGTAGTTCTCAGGGATATTCAGCGTGACACAGTATATATATATATATATGTATATATATATATATATATATATAATCAAAAAATAAGCAACACGGATTTCAAAGGTGATTGCAGTACGCACGTTTCATGCTACTCCAATTTATTTTAGTAATGCGAGCATTACATTAAATGCAATATGAAGAGCAATCGTCAGCTGCACGAAAATGCAGAAAATTACTGTAGAAAAGACATATTATAAATGTGGCAACATTTCAAATCCAAGTGGGAGAGAGAATACATAAAAATCCAAATGTGAGGAAGAATACATAAATCCATCTTGACATAGCCGAGTCTATCAGGATAGTAATTGATTCTAGACAAAAGTTTTAACTGTCTCAGATTTTATTGTTTCTTATCTAGTGGTGATAGCATAAGGGACAATTACTTCTAAAGAGAGGGAAGGTGTAAGCAGTATGCATGGACAAGGCTATAAAATGTATTAGAATATAAAGGTTTCACTGGTCAGAGTAGTATCAGGTCATTTTACTACTATCAAAATGTTGAGGAATTAATGTTGAGGAATTACAACCCTAGGTATTTGGGTCAAATAGGTTTTTTTCTTTTAGTCTGAATAGAGTAACAGTATAGTGGTACAGATAACAATAATACCTTAACCAATATTTTCACAATAAGAGGTATGTTAATAAAATAAATAAAATGAGATGTAATTATTTTCCACAAAAATCATGAAATAATGTCAGTATTGAATTCAGGGGCTCTGGATAGGGTGTAAAATTTAAGGATATTAAGTATATAGTGATCATGAAAACTATTTTGAATTATCTTAAAAAAATTTTTTAGCTGGAGATAAGATAATGATACTATTTAGGAGACACATAGGTAAGCTTTATTTATATAATGTGAATAAAAAATACAAATTATTATCGGATTTATATTAGTTTATAATAATGTGTTTACTAAGGTTTAAGGGACTGAAAAAAGAAAGGATGTTAGGAAATAACAAGGATATTCAATACAGGAACCTGATGATTGATTTAAGTAGATTAGATGTTAAGGTGAGAGATCAGGAATATATGTTATAAAGGTTCAATTACCAATATAAATATGTGCTAATTGATAGTCCTAGATGACCATAATAGAAGTAAAGTACTATAATTTGATAACTTTAGTTACTTAATAAAGGCCTATTTTTTAAAAAATTTAAAAGTGCGAGTAGAGCAGTGTACACATGATACCCTAAGGTCTAATCTATTATTGATTAGATTAGGATTATTTCTAAGTTTTAAAATTTCATATATTTCCATAGAACACAATTCACATCCATATCTATTATTTCTATAAGGTTGAGCTTTTCTTATAATTTCCCATTTAAGGCTAAAATTAATACCTTTATCTTTTAACTCCCAAATTTTACTTGCCAATGTCGTACTATTTGCCTTATGTCTAAGTCTAAACGAAGACCTATGGTTATATATTCTCTGTTTCAGGTTAATACTACATCCTATATAAATATAATTCTCGGTTATTGTACTAATGATGCATCTGTACAAAAAATTTATGAATATTTTACAAAAAAATTTCCTTTCTTCCCACAGATATAGTAGAATCTTCTCTTGTCATACAGTCAGAATTTCTTACTCTACCCTTCCTAATGTAGGTACAATCATAGCTAGGTTAAACAAAAAGAACATCTAAATGAAGTTATAAATAGTGGTCATATGAATACACATAATAATCTAGCAAATACCAATAATGATGCTACTAATAATTATACAAATAGAAGTGAAAATAATAATGGCAAAAGAAATTATGAAGATAATAACAATATGCTTAGTCCTACCAACCATAATTTCAACCAACAAATAGAATGCAACAGTAATGACGTTGCGGTTTTAACTGAAGTTGATGATAGGCCCAACTCCAATAGAAATAATAGTGATCAAGGACCTAGTTCATATAATATCAATATGCCTAATGTTGAAGGAATAAGTCCAACTTATAGCACATCAAGAAATGAATTAAATAATGATGGTAATAATCAATATATACCTAATAGTGGAATTGAGGAATTGATAAATGATATTAGTGTAAATAATTGTAGTAATAATAATAATAGAGATATTAGAAATAATATAGGTGGAGTTGATAACCCCATCATGTGCAACTGTAGAAAAAAGTCCCATTGTCCTTTATTTGGATTTTGTTGCACCTGTAACATAGTGTACAGATGCATCATTAGTACAATAACCGAGAATTATATTTATATAGGATGTAGTATTAACCTGAAACAGAGAATATATAACCATAGGTCTTCGTTTAGACTTAGACATAAGGTAAATAGTACGACAATGGCAAGTAAAATTTGGGAGTTAAAAGATAATGGTATTAATTTTAGTCTTAAATGGGAAATTGTAAGAAAAGCTCAACCTTATAGAAATAATAGATATGGATGTGAATTGTGTTCTATGGAAATATATGAAATTTTAAAACTTAGAAATAATCCTAATCTAATCAATAATAGATTAGACCTTAGGGTATCATGTGTACACTGCTCTACTCGCATTTTTAAATTTTTTAAAAAATAGGTCTTAAGAAGTAGCTAAAGTTATCAAATTATAGTACTTTACTTCTACCATGGTCATCTAGGACTATCAATTAGCACAAAATTTTAAATTGGTAATTGAACCTTTATAACATATATTCCTGATCTCTCACCTTAACATTTAATCTACTTAAATCAATCATCAGGTTCCTGTATTGAATATCCTTGTTATTTCCTAGCATCTTTTCTTTTTTCAGTCCCTTAAACCTTAGTAAACACATTATTATAAACTAATATAAATCTGATAATAATTTTTATTCACATTATAAAAATAAAGCTTACCTATGTGTCTCCTAAATAGTATCATTATTTTATTTTCAGCTATAATTTTTAAGATAATTCAAAATAGTTTTCATGAACCCAATATACTTAATATCCTTAAACTTTACACCCTATCTATAGCCCCTGAATTCAATACTGACATTATTTCATGATTTTTGTATAAAATAATTGCATCTCTTTTTATTTATTTTATTAACATACCTCTTATTGTGAAAATATTGGTTAAACTAATATTGTTATCTGTATAACCATACTGATACTCTATTCAGACTAAAAGAAAAAAATCCTATTTGACCCATATACCTAGGGTTTTAATTCCTCAACATTTTGATAGTAGTAAAATGACCTGATACTACTCTGACCAGGGAAACCTTTATAATCTAATACATTTATAGCCTTGTCCATGCATACTGCTTACACCTTCCCTTTCCTTAGAAGTAATTGTCCCTTATGCTATCACCACTAGATAAGAGACAATAAAATCAGAGACAGTTAGAACTTTTGTCTAGAATCAATTACTAGCCTGATAGACTCGGCTATGTCAAGATGGATTCATGTATTTTTCCTCCCACTTGGATTTTTATGTATTCTTTCTCCCACTTGGATTTGAAATGTTGCCACAATTATAATATGTCTATTCTACTGTAATTTTCTGTATTTTCGTGCAGCTGAAGATTGCTCTTCATATTGCATTTAATGTAATGCTCGCATTACTTAAATAAATGGAGTAGCGTGAAACGTGCGTACTGCAATCATCTTTGAGATCCGTGTTGCTTATTTTAATTTTTTGATCACCTATCCTTTTGGAATGGTTTTTGTATAATACCATACCATACGATATTCTGGTGCCTACGCATAAGCACCATATTCAATCTTGAATCTAAATCTAAACCTTCTATATATATATATATATATATATATTGGAGTTTTAATGGTAGCAGCTGATGAAGGGGATGTTTCTATGTGGCCTGCTTGTTTGTTGCACCTTGTTTACCATTTTGTCCTTGTTCTTTTGCCACGTCATGTACCCAGTTATGTATCTATATGTACATGTAGATGAACGTATATACATACACGTACATATATATGCATATACTCATATATTGTTTATATATATATATATATATATATATATATATATATATATATAT
The DNA here is from genome assembly GCF_046866305.1 of Octopus bimaculoides. Classification (NCBI taxonomy): domain Eukaryota; kingdom Metazoa; phylum Mollusca; class Cephalopoda; order Octopoda; family Octopodidae; genus Octopus; species Octopus bimaculoides. The sequence continues at coordinate 30,286,674 of NC_142937.1, forward strand.
ATATATATGTAATACAAATGATATATGAGCATATGCATGCATATATACATATATGTACATACCTACATCTACATGTATATATAGATACATATCCCGGTACAGGACGTCAAAAAAATAAACGGATCAAAAAGTACATAAACGGACTTTGTTTACAGACAACAGAACAAACACATAGGAAAACAGACAAGCCACTTAAGGAATTTTTCCTTCATCAGCTGCCTCTATTCTAAACTAGGCGTTATCTATCTATCTATCTATCTATCTATCTATCTATCTATCTATATATATATATATATATATATATATATATATATATATATATATATATGGAAAAAAGACAAAGTAGAAAATGCTAAAATACTTTTATAAAGAACATTACAGAACCGGTTTCGATCCTTGAGATCTTTTCAACAGTAAATATGAATAATAGATTTTTGAAAAATTATTGAAAAATTAAATTTTGGTAAATTTAAAAGAAAAGTCTTTTTAAAGACATATTTGTATAGTATTTTTCTTGCTTCTGCCTGTCTCTGTCTCACTTGTTAACTCTTGTGGGTTTGAAGACACACACACACACACACACACACACACACACACACACACACACACACACACACACATATATATATATATACATACACACACACACACACTCACACACACACACACACATATATATATGCATAAAAATGGAAAACAAAAGAATAAATTGAAGAATTATAAATTCAATTCAATTTGAATATTTAAGCAGATGTGTCTGATGAAGCATCGTTACATATTTAAACTTATATGTTTATTCTAGAAAAACTTCGTTCTATTAATGAAGTGGAAACAGCTGTAATTAATGAGATGAGACTTTTGTTTGCATAAAATATTCAAAATGGATTGAATTTATAATTCTTCAATTTATTCTTTTGTTTTCCATTTCATATTTATATTTATAAATAAACTGTATGTTCATTTTTTTATTTATCTATTGGAACAACATTGTTATTGTTATTGTTGGCACTCCTTCGCTTACGACGTCGAGGGTTCCAGTTGATCCGATAAACGGAACAGCCTGCTCGTGAAATTAACGTGCAAGTGGCTGAGCACTCCACAGACACGTATACCCTTAACGTAGTTCTCAGGGATATTCAGCGTGACACAGTATATATATATATATATATATATATATATATATATATATATATATATAATCAAAAAATAAGCAACACGGATTTCAAAGGTGATTGCAGTACGCACGTTTCATGCTACTCCAATTTATTTTAGTAATGCGAGCATTACATTAAATGCAATATGAAGAGCATTTAATGGCCCTGCTCAGTATGTAGAAAAGGAATAGGTAGTAACTCTATAAGATGTACCCGGTGCAAGCTATGGACACATAAGAGGTGCAGCAACATCAAAGGCAGGTTAACTAGCAAGTTAGTTTTTGTTTGTGGCAGATGTTCAGGTGCAATAAAGACTGCAAATAAACAGAAAACAACTTCTATCTCATTCCAGGGTGAAAAACTAGAGGTAGTCGATAGCTTCCGCTATCTGGGCGACCAAGTTAGTAGTGGGGGTGGGTGCGCTGAAAGTGTAGCTGCTAGAATAAGAATAGCCTGGGCAAAGTTTAGAGAGCTCTTACCCCTGCTGGCGACAAAGGGACTCTCACTCAGAGTAAAAGGCAGACTGTATGACGCATGCGTACGAACAACCATGCTACATGGCAGTGAAACATGGGCTGTAACTGCTGAGGACATACGTAAGCTCGCAAGGAATGAAGCCAGTATGCTCCGTTGGATGTGTAATGTCAATGTGAATACCCGTCAGAGTGTAAGTATCTTGAGAGAAAAGCTGAACATTAGAAGCATCAGTTGTGGCGTGCAAGAGAGACGATTGCGCTGGTATGGACATGTGGTGAGAATGGAGGAGGATAGCTGCGTGAAAAAGTGCCACACCCTAACAGTTGAGGGAACCCGTGGAAGAGGTAGGCCCAGGAAGACCTGGGCTGAGGTGGTGAGGCAAGACCTTCGTACATTGGGCCTCACCGAGGCGATGACTACTGACCGAGACCTTTGGAAATGTGCTGTGCGTGAGAAGACCCGGCAAGCCAAGTAAGATCGTTGCCAGTGCCCCTGGACTGGTTCTTGTGCGGGTGGCACATGAGATGCACCATTTTGAGCGTGGCCGTTGCCAGTACCGCCTGACTGGCTCCTGTAGGATTTTCGAGCGAGATCGTTGCCAGTGCCCCTGGACTGGCTTGTGCGGGTGGCACATAAAAGACACCATTTCGAGCGTGGCCGTTTTCGTGCGGGTGACACGTAAAAGCACCCACTACACTCTCTGAGTGGTTGGCGTTAGGAAGGGCATCCAGCTGTAGAAACTCTGCCAAATCAGACTGGAGCCTGGTGTTGCCATCCGGTTTCACCAGTCCTCAGTCAAATCGTCCAACCCATGCTAGCATGGAAAGCGGACGTTAAACGATGATGATGATGATGATGATGATGCCTAATGTTGAAGGAATAAGTCCAACTGATAGCACATCAAGAAATGAATTAAATAATGATGGTAATAATCAATATATACCTAATAGTGGAATTGAGGAATTGATAAATGATATTAGTGTAAATAATTGTAGTAATAATAATAATAGAGATATTAGAAATAATATAGGTGGAGTTGATAACCCCATCATGTGCAACTGTAGAAAAAAGTCCCATTGTCCTTTATTTGGATTTTGTTGCACCCGTAACGTAGTGTACAGATGCATCATTAGTACAATAACCGAGAATTATATTTATATAGGATGTAGTATTAACCTGAAACAGAGAATATATAACCATAGGTCTTCGTTTAGACTTAGACATAAGGTAAATAGTACGACAATGGCAAGTAAAATTTGGGAGTTAAAAGATAATGGTATTAATTTTAGCCTTAAATGGGAAATTATAAGAAAAGCTCAACCTTATAGAAATAATAGATATGGATGTGAATTGTGTTCTATGGAAATATATGAAATTTTAAAACTTAGAAATAATCCTAATCTAATCAATAATAGATTAGACCTTAGGGTATCATGTGTACACTGCTCTACTCGCACTTTTAAATTTTTAAAAAAATAGGTCTTAAGAAGTAGCTAAAGTTATCAAATTATAGTACTTTACTTCTACCATGGTCATCTAGGACTATCAATTAGCACAAAATTTTAAATTGGTAATTGAACCTTTATAACATATATTCCTGATCTCTCACCTTAACATTTAATCTACTTAAATCAATCATCAGGTTCCTGTATTGAATATCCTTGTTATTTCCTAGCATCTTTTCTTTTTTCAGTCCCTTAAACCTTAGTAAACACATTATTATAAACTAATATAAATCTGATAATAATTTTTATTCACATTATAAAAATAAAGCTTACCTATGTGTCTCCTAAATAGTATCATTATTTTATTTTCAGCTATAATTTTTAAGATAATTCAAAATAGTTTTCATGAACCCAATATACTTAATATCCTTAAACTTTACACCCTATCTATAGCCCCTGAATTCAATACTGACATTATTTCATGATTTTTGTATAAAATAATTACATCTCTTTTTATTTATTTTATTAACATACCTCTTATTGTGAAAATATTGGTTAAACTAATATTGTTATCTGTATAACCATACTGATACTCTATTCAGACTAAAAGAAAAAAAATCCTATTTGACCCATATACCTAGGGTTTTAATTCCTCAACATTTTGATAGTAGTAAAATGACCTGATACTACTCTGACCAGGGAAACCTTTATAATCTAATACATTTATAGCTTTGTCCATGCATACTGCTTACACCTTCCCTTTCCTTAGAAGTAATTGTCCCTTATGCTATCACCACTAGATAAGAGACAATAAAATCAGAGACAGTTAGAACTTTTGTCTAGAATCAATTACTAGCCTGATAGACTCGGCTATGTCAAGATGGATTCATGTATTCTTCCTCCCACTTGGATTTTTATGTATTCTTTCTCCCACTTGGATTTGAAATGTTGCCACAATTATAATATGTCTATTCTACTGTAATTTTCTGTATTTTCGTGCAGCTGAAGATTGCTCTTCATATTGCATTTAATGTAATGCTCGCATTACTTAAATAAATGGAGTAGCATGAAACGTGCGTACTGCAATCATCTTTGAGATCCGTGTTGCTTATTTTAATTTTTTGATCACCTATCCTTTTGGAATGGTTTTTGTATAATACCATACCATACGATATTCTGGTGCC